>NC_048590.1:36726940-37026940 GCF_013265735.2 Oncorhynchus mykiss
CCCATACAGGACCACCAACTCTGCCGACTGAAACATACAGGATCACCAAGTCTACCAACTGACATATACAGGACCACCAACTCCACAAATTGGGACATACAGGACCACCAACTATACCAACTGACACATACATGACCTCCAACTATAAAAACTGACCCACTCAGGACCGCCAACTCTACCAACTGATTCATACAGGACCACCAACTATAGCAACTGGGCCATACAGGACCACCAACTATAGCAACTGGGCCATACAGGACCACCAACTCTACCAACTGATTCATACAGGACCACCAACTATACCAACTGAGCCATACAGGACCTCCAACTATAAAAACTGACCCACTCAGGACTCCCAACTCTACCAACTGAGCCATACAGGACCACCAACTATACCAACTGATTCATACAGGACCCCCAACTCTGCCAACTGGGCCATTCAGGACCATCAGCTATACCAACTGATTCATACAGGACCCCCAACTCTACCAACTGGGCTATACAGGACCACTAACTCTACCATCTGACCCATACAGGACCTCCAAAAATACCATGATTCATGCAGGACCACCATCTATACCAACTGGGCTATACGGGACCACTAACTCTCCCAACTGACAAATACAGGACCACCAACTATACCAACTGGGCTATACGGGACAACTAACTCAACAAACTGACAAATACTGGACCACCAACTATACCAACTGATTCTTACAGGACCACCAACTATACTAACTGAATCTTACAGGACCACCAACTATACCAACTGATTCTTACAGGACCACCAACTCTACCAACTGAATCTTACAGGACCAACAACTATACCAACTGATTATTACAGGACCACCAACTCTACCAACTGATACATACAGGACCAACAACTCTACCAACTGATTCTAACAGGACCACCAACTCTACCAACTGAATCTTACAGGACCACCAACTATACCAACTGATTCTTACAGGACCACCAACTCTACCAACTGATTCTTACAGGACCACCAACTATACCAACTGAATCTTACAGGACCACCAACTATACCAACTGATTCTTACAGGACCACCAACTCTACCAACAAAATCTTACAGGACCACCAACTATACCAACTGATTATTACAGGACCACCAACTCTACCAACTGATACAAACAGGACCACCAACTCTACCAACTGATTCTAACAGGACCACCAATTCTACCAACTAATTATTTCAGGACCGCCAACTATTCCAACTCTTTATACAGGACCACTGACTAGAACAACTAATGCATACAGGACCACCAGCTACACCAACTGACCCATACAGGACTACCAACTCTGCCAAACTGACATATAACTGACATATACAGGACCACCAACTCCACAAATTGGGCCATACAGGACCACCAACTCTACCAACTGACCCATACAGGACCACCAACTCTTCCAACTGGGCCATACAGGACCACCAACTCTACCAACTGTTTCCTACAGGACCACCAACTATACCAACTGACACATACAGGACCTCCAACTATAAAAACTGACCCATTCAGGACCCCCAACTCTACCAACTGAGCCATACAGGTCCACCAACTATAGCAACTGATTCATTTAAGTCCACAAACTATACCAACTGATTCTTACAGGACCACCAACTCTACCAACTGATTCATTCAGGACCACCAACTATACCAACTGATTCTAACAGGACCACCAACAATTCCAACTCATTTATACAGGACCACTGACTATAACAACTAATGCATACAGGACCACCAGCTACACCAACTGACCCATACAGGACCACCAGCTCTGCCGACTGAAACATACAGGACCACCAAGTCTACCAACTGAAATGTACAGGACCTCCAACTCCACAAATTGGGACATACAGGACCACCAACTCGACCAACTGACCCATACAGGACCACCAACTCTACCTATTGATTCATACAGGACCACCAACTATTCCAACTCTTTATACAGGACCACTGACTATACCAACTGGGCCATACAGGACCACTAACTCTACCAACTGATTCATACAGGACCACCAACTATACCAACTGGGCCATACAGGACCACTAACTCTACCAACTGATTCATGCAGGACCACCAACTCTACCTATTGATTCATACAGGACCACCAACTATTCCAACTCTTTATACAGGACCACTGACTATAACAACTAATGCATACAGGACCACCAGCTACACCAACTGACCCATACAGGACCACCAACTCTGCCGACTGAAACATACAGGACCACCAAGTCTACCAACTGACATGTACAGGACCTCCAACTCCACAAATTGGGCCATACAGGACCACCAACTCTACCAACTGACCCATACAGGACCACCAACTCTACCAACTGACACATACAGGACTGCCAACTATACCAATTGATTCATACAGGACCACCAACTATACCAAATGATTAATACAGGACCACCAACTCTTCCAACTGGGCCAAACATGACCACTAATAACACCAACTGATTCATACAGGACCACCAACTATACCAACTGGGCCATACAGCACCACTAATAACACCAACTGATTCATACAAGACCACCAAATAAAACCAATGATTCATACAGGACCACCAACTATAACAACTGATTCATACAGGACCACCAACTCCACCAGCTGACACATATGGGAAAAGTAACTCCACAAACTGACCCATACAGGACAACCAACTAAACAAACTGACCCATACAGGACCACCAACTATAACAACTGATTCATACAGGACCACCAACTCTACCTATTGATTCATACAGGACCACCAACTCTACCAACTGACCCATACAGGACCAACAACTATACCAACTGGGCCATACAGGACCACTAACTCTACCATCTGACCCATACAAGACCTCCAACTATACCATGATTCATGCAGGACCACCATCTATACCAACTGGGCTATACGGGACAACTAACTCTCCCAACTGACAAATACAGGACCACCAACTATACCAACTGGGCTATACGGGACCACTAACTCTCCCAACTGACAAATAGAGGACCACCAACTATACCAACTGGGCTATACGGGACCACTAACTCAACAAACTGACAAATACAGGACCACCAACTATACCAACTGGGCTATACGGGACAACTAACTCAACAAACTGACAAATACAGGACCACCAACTATACCAACTGGGCTATACGGGACAACTAACTCAACAAACTGACAAATACAGGACCACCAACTATACCAACTGGGCTATACGGGACCACTAACTCAACAAACTGACAAATACAGGACCACCAACTACACCAACTGGGCTATACGGGACCACTAACTCAACAAACTGACAAATACAGGACCACCAACTATACCAACTGATTCTTACAGGACCACCAACTCTACCAACTGAATCTTACAGGACCACCAACTATACCAACTGATTATTACAGGACCTCCAACTATAAAAACTGACCCATTCAGGACCCCCAACTCTACCAACTGAGCCATACAGGACCACCAACTATACCAACTGATTCATGCAGGACCACCAACTATAGCAACTGATTCATATAAGTCCACCAACTATACCAACTGATTCTTACAGGACCACCAACTCTACCAACTGATTCATTCAGGACCACCAACTATACCAACTGATTCTAACAGGACCACCAACAATTCCAACTCATTTATACAGGACCACTGACTATAACAACTAATGCATACAGGACCATCAGCTACACCAACTGACCCATACAGGACCACCAACTCTGCCGACTGAAACATACAGGACCACCAAGTCTACCAACTGACATATACAGGACCACCAACTCCACAAATTGGGACATACAGGACCACCAACTATACCAACTGACACATACATGACCTCCAACTATAAAAACTGACCCACTCAGGACCCCCAACTCTACCAACTGATTCATACAGGACCACCAACTATAGCAACTGGGCCATACAGGACCACCAACTATAGCAACTGGGCCATACAGGACCACCAACTCTACCAACTGATTCATACAGGACCACCAACTATACCAACTGGGCCATACAGGACCACCAACTATAGCAACTGGGCCATACAGGACCACCAACTCTACCAACTGGGCCATACAGGACCTCCAACTATAAAAACTGACCCACTCAGGACTCCCAGAGATCATACAGGACCACCAGCTCTACCAACTGATTCATACAGGACCACCAGCTCTAACAACTGATTCATACAGGACCACCAGCTCTACCAACTGATTCATACAGGACCACCAGCTCTACCAACTGATTCATACAGGACCACCTACTCTACCAACTGACCCAAGCATCTCTTGAAGATCGGAAAATAAGTTTTCTTCTTACTCCTTATTGTTGACTGATTTTACTATACATCACTAAATTATTTAATCAGAACAAAATAAGCTTTATCTTTTGCAATTTCATTATCCAATGCAACTCTTCCTGCAAAATGGCATTACTAATTCCATGCTCCCATTTCAGATTTGCAGTGTGTTCATAATTTTACATTACTCACATTCTAAATATGTCCACAGTAAATGTTTCTCTGTTGATTTCCACTGAACCCTGGTTTGTGATCTGTACTCACATAATTTACATCAACTGCCAGCCTTTTCTCTGGACAAACAGTTATATTTACCCAGGCAGTTTGTGAGACAGAAGAAAGATGGAGGGAGGCGGGTCCAGATAAATGCTCAGCATGTAATGAGTGTTCTGCATCTCAAATGGCACCCTAGTCCCTATGTAGTGCACTGCTTTTAAACAGAACCCTATGGGTCCGGGTCAAAAGTAGTGCTCTATGTGGGAATAGGGTACCATTTGTGATGTAGTCAGTGAGTGTTAGTTCAGCAGGCTGGCTGGCTGTAGAGCAGAGGCAGAGGCCACAGAATTAGGTCACCCTGTTTACTGAGCTGCAGTGTCGTCGTCCATACCCTCAGAGATCCACTGAGCTAATATCGTTGTTCAGAGGGAGAAACAGACTGAAAGGACCATAGAGAGACCACGACAACATGTATCAGCTACCACCCAGGAGCTCACTACATAAGGCTTCACAATGGATCTTGCGTCAGTACTGTATGGTTCAGGAAATTCTGCAATGATTATGCAAGAGCCTAGCTCAAGAATCTAGCTTTTTGCATACATCAATGTAGTATGTGCAATTTGTACAGAATACAGTATGTGTTTATTACTGTGGTAAGAGTGAGAATCAATTCAAAAACAGTTTCTCAGATATTAACATGTTTATGTTTCTAATCCCGTGAAGATGAAAGTACAAATTGTCTGGTGGAAAAGGAAGCATTCACATGACATAAAACAACAAAAATAATCAACATCCTAATCCCTCACACAGTAAATAGAAATCACTCATTTCAACTGTAATTAATTCAATTATATACACTGAGTGTACAAAACATGAAACATTCCTAATATTGAGTTGCACCACCCCCTTTTGCCCTCAGAACAGCCTCAATTCGTTGAAAGCGTTCCACAGGGATGCTGGCCCATGTTGACTCCAATGCGTTCCATAGTTGTGTAAAGTTGGCTACATGTCCTTTGGGTGGTGGAACATTCTTGATACACACGGGTAACTGTTGAGCATGAAAAACCCAGCAGCGTTGCAGTTCTCAACACACTCAAACTGGTGCGCCTGGCACCTACTTCCATACCCTGTTCAAAGGCACTTAAATCTTTTGTCTTGCCCATTCACACTCTGAATGGCACATACACAATGTCTCAATTGTCTCAAGGCTTAAAAATCCTTCCTTAACCTGTCTCCTCCCTTTCATCTACACTGATTGAAGTGGATTTAACAAGTGACATAATGGATAATAGCTTTCACCTGGATTCACCTGGTCAGTCTGTCATTGAAAGAGAGGTGTTCTTAATGTTTTGTAGAATCAGTGTATTTCCTTCTGTGTGCTCCATTTATAAATTCATTCATAACAGACACACAATGCTTGACAGACAGTTTATCTGTAATAATTGCTTAGAAGTAGTGTGAGTGTGTCTGTATGGGTGGTGCGTGTGTGTGTGTGTGTGTATGCATGAGCGTGAGTGCCTCTGTGTGTGTGTGTGTGTGTGTGTGTGTGTGTGTGTGTGTGTGTGTGTGTGTGTGTGTGTGTGTGCGTGTGTGTGTGTGTGTGTGTGTGTGTGTGAGTGCCTGTGTGTGTGTGTATGCATGAGCGTGAGTGCCTCTGTGTGTGTGTGTGTGTGTGTGTGTGTGTGTGTGTGTGTGTGTGTGTGTGTGTGTGTGTGTGTGTGTGTGTGTGTGTGTGTGTGTGTGTGTGTGTGTGTGTGTGTGTGTGTGTGTGTGTGCGTGTGTGTGTGTGTGTGTGTGTGTGTGAGTGCCTGTGTGTGTGTGTGTGTGTGTGTGTGAGTGCCTCTGTGTGTGTGTGTGTGTGTGTGTGTGTGTGTGTGTGTGTGTGTGTGTGTGTGTGTGTGTGTGTGTGTGTGTGTGTGTGTGTGAGTGCCTCTGTGTGTGTGTGTGTGTGTGTGTGTGTGTGTGTGTGTGTGTGTGTGTGTGTGTGAGTGCCTCTGTGTGTGTGTATGTTTCTCACTGTAAAGGTGCTGATTATTCGTATTAGAAATGTGTTGTGTTCCAGGCACTGTAACAGCACAACAGGCAATGTCATCTGCCAATGTCATTTCACGCTCGGTCGGGTGTGAATCAATTTCATTCCATGGAACAATTACTCAAGATTGCAATAATCGTTTTCAGCCCAATCATAATACTTGAATCAGATCATTGTGCTCAGCTTCAACATACAGTATAAGGATGGGAAAAGACAGGCCAGGCTCAGTGCTTTGAGAGTGTGACATTGCAGACCATGACAGGTCATTTCCACAGAGCCAGCCACAGAAATCATAAATCTTTTTATTTTTTGTATTTTAATCTACAGCTGAAGTGAAATATTTCCATTTTTTTCTCTCTCTCTGGCTAAATAAATAAATACCACTCATGATCCCTGTGAGCTCTGAGAATCCTACAGTTTACATAGTGGAGGCAGGCTAGTCAAACAGTACACTGAATGGCTAGAAGATAAATGCTCTCAAACTCTCCCATTACTCACAAGAAGAATGTTATAGCCTCTGGCTGAGAAGAGAAACAGAAAGCCTGGGCTTGTGTCCCAAATGGCACCCTATTCACTCTATAGTGCACTACTTTTGACCAGGCACTATATAAATCCAATTTTATTTGTCACATACGCCGAATACAACAGGTGTAGTGCTTACTTACAAGACCTTAACCAACAATGCAGTTTTAAGAAAATACCTCAAAAAAGTAATTTGGGACATTTGAGACATATTCTGGATTCCTAAAAGAAACGCTTATAAGAAGTCCCGCTACACCCTCCGATGAACCATCAAACAGGCAAAGCGTCAATACAGGACCAAGATCATATACTACTACACCCGCTCTGACGCTCATCGGAGGTGGCAAACCATCACAGATTACAAAAGGAAACTCAGCCGCGAGCTGCCCAGTGACTCAAGCTGCGAGGCAAGAAACACTGAACCATGCATGAGATCACAAGCTCTTCTGGACGACTGTGTGATTACGCTCTCCGTAGCCTATGTGAGTAAGACACTTAAACAGGTTAACATTCAGACGGATTACCAGGATGCGTTCTCAGAGCACGCGCTGACCAGCTAGCAAGTGTCTTCACTGATATTTTCAACCTCTCCCTGACCCAGTCTGTAATACTTACCTGTTTCAAGCAGACCACCATAGTCCCTGTGCCCAAGAACGTCAAGGTAACCTGTCTAAACGACTATCGCCCTGTAGCACTCACATTTGTAGCTATGAAATGCTTAGAAAGGCAGGTCATAGCTCACATCAACACCATCATCCTAGACATCCTCGACCCACTCCAATTCGCATTCCGCCCCAACAGATTCACAGATGAAGCAATCTCTATTGCTCTCCACACTGTCCTTTTTCCACCTGGAAAAAAGGAACACCTGTGTGAAAATGCAGTTCAGCGTTCAACACCATAGTACCCTTCAGCCTCATCACTAGGGCACTATGGTGCAAGCTAAGGACCTTGCAATTAAACACTTCCCTTTGCACCTGGATCCTAGACTTCCTGACGGGCCGCCCACAGGTGATGAGGGTAGGTAACAAATCATCAGCAAAGCTGATCCTTAACATGTGAAAACCCCTCAGAGTGTATGCTTTCTCCCCTCCCGTACTCCCTGTTCACCCACGAATGCAAGGCCGTGCACGACTCCAACACCATCAAATCAAATTGTATTTGTCACATGCGCCGAATACAATAAGTGTAGACTTTCCCGTGAAATGCTTACTTGCAAGCCCTTAACCAACAGTGCAGTTCAAGAATAAAAAAATATTTACCAAGTTGACTAAAATAAAAAGTTATAATAAAATTAACACAAAAAGTATACCGAGTCAGTGTGCGGGGGTACAGGCTAGTTGTAATCTGTACATGTAGGTGGGGGCGAAGTGACTATACATCGGTAACAAACAAACAGCGAGTGTACAAAAAGGGGGGAAGGTCAATGTAAATTGTCCGGTGGCGATTATATGAATTGTTCAGCAGTCTTATGGCTTGAGGGTAGAAGCTGTTGAGGTGCCTTTTGGTCCTAGACCTGTACAATCCAGGTGTGCAAAGCTCTTAGAGACTTACCCAGAAAGACTCCCAGCTGTAATCGCTGCCAAAGGTGATTCTAACATGTATTGACTCAGGGTGTGAATACTTAAGTAATTTAGATAATGTAAATGAGATGATATTTGTCAATATACAGTGCCTTGCGAAAGTATTCGGCCCCCTTGAACTTTGCGACCTTTTGACACATTTCAGGCTTCAAACATAAAGATATGAAACTGTATTTTTTTGTGAAGAATCAACAACAAGTGGGACACAATCATGAAGTGGAACGACATTTATTGGATATTTCAAACTTTTTTTACAAATCAAAAACTGAAAAATTGGGCGTGCAAAATTATTCAGCCCCCTTAAGTTAATACTTTGTAGCGCCACCTTTTGCTGTGATTACAGCTGTAAGTCACTTGGGGTATGTCTCTATCAGTTTTGCACATCGAGAGACTGACATTTTTTCCCATTCCTCCTTGCAAAACAGCTCGAGCTCAGTGAGGTTGGATGGAGAGCATTTCTGAACAGCAGTTTTCAGTTCTTTCCACAGATTCTCGATTGGATTCAGGTCTGGACTTTGACTTGGCCATTCTAACACCTGGATATGTTTATTTTTGAACCATTCCATTGTAGATTTTGCTTTATGTTTTGGATCATTGTCTTGTTGGAAGACAAATCTCCGTCCCAGTCTCAGGTCTTTTGCAGACTCCATCAGGTTTTCTTCCAGAATGGTCCTGTTTTTGTCTCCATCCATCTTCCCATCAATTTTAACCATCTTCCCTGTCCCTGCTGAAGAAAAGCAGGCCCAAACCATGATGCTGCCACCACCATGTTTGACAGTGGGGATGGTGTGTTCAGCTGTGTTGCTTTTACGCCAAACATAACGTTTTGCATTGTTGCCAAAAAGTTCAATTTTGGTTTCATCTGACCAGAGCACCTTCTTCCACATGTTTGGTGTGTCTCCCAGGTGGCTTGTGGCAAACTTTAAACAACACTTTTTATGGATATCTTTAAGAAATGGCTTTCTTCTTGCCACTCTTCCATAAAGGCCAGATTTGTGCAATATACGACTGATTGTTGTCCTATGGACAGAGTCTCCCACCTCAGCTGTAGATCTCTGCAGTTCATCCAGAGTGATCATGGGCCTCTTGGCTGCATCTCTGATCAGTCTTCTCCTTGTATGAGCTGAAAGTTTAGAGGGACGGCCAGGTCTTGGTAGATTTGCAGTGGTCTGATACTCCTTCCATTCCAATATTATCGCTTGCACAGTGCTCCTTGGGATGTATAAAGCTTGGGAAATCTTTTTGTATCCAAATCCGGCTTTAAACTTCTTCACAACAGTATCTCGGACCTTCCTGGTGTGTTCCTTGTTCTTCATGATGCTCTCTGCGCTTTTAACGGACCTCTGAGACTATCACAGTGCAGGTGCATTTATACGGAGACTTGATTACACACAGGTGGATTGTATTTATCATCATTAGTCATTTAGGTCAACATTGGATCATTCAGAGATCCTCACTGAACATCTGGATAGAGTTTGCTGCACTGAAAGTAAAGGGGCTGAATAATTTTGCACGCCCAATTTTTCAGTTTTTGATTTGTTAAAAAAGTTTGAAATATCCAATAAATGTCGTTCCACTTCATGATTGTGTCCCACTTGTTGTTGATTCTTCACAAAAAAATACAGTTTTATATCTTTATGTTTGAAGCCTGAAATGTGGCAAAAGGTCGCAAAGTTCAAGGGGGCCAAATACTTTCGCAAGGCACTGTATATACCACTAGGCTACCTGCCGCCCCAGGAATTTGTTCTTAATGTTCTTAACTGGCTTGCCTAGTTAAATAAAGGTAAAATATATATTTTTAAATACATTTCTAAGGTTTCTAAAAAAGATGTATCCACTTTGACATTATGGGGTATTGTGTGTAGATGGGTGATGTAGAAAAATCTATTGAATAAATGTTTTAATTCAGGCTGTAGCACAACTAAATGTGGAATAGGTCAAGGGGTAGGAATACTTTCTGAAGGCACTGTAGATTACAATCCAGTATCTGTACCCCACACATATCTGTAAGGTCCCTCAGTTGAGCAGAGAATTGAGCAGCGATCAAACCGATTGCTGCCCGCATCCGCCCGCCCGTCAAGCTTCAATCCTCTGGACGGTTCTGACTTAGAATATGTGGAAAACTACAAATACCTAGGTGTCTGGTTAGGCTGTAAACTCTCCTTCCAGACTCACATTAAGCATTTCCAATCCAAAATTACATCTAGAATTGGCTTCCTATTTTGCAACCAAGCATCCTTCACTCATGCTGCCAATCATACCCTCATAAAACTGACTATCCTACCAATACTTGACTTCAGAGATGTAATATACATAATAGACTCCAACACTCTACTTAGCTAATTGTATGCAGTCTATCACAGTGCCATCCGTTTTGTCACCAAAGCTCCATATACTACCCACCACTGCGACCCTGTATGCCCTCGTTGGCTGGCCCTCGCTTCATATTCATTGCCAAACCCACTGGCTCCAGGTCATCTACAAATCTTCGCTAGGTAAAGTCCTGCCTTATCTCAGCTTACTGGTCACCATAGCAGCACCAACCCGTAGCACACGCTCCAGCAGGTATATTTCACTGGTCATCCCCAAAGCCAACTCCTCTTTGGCCGCCTTTCCTTCCAGTTCTCTGCTGCCAATGACAGGAACAAATTGCAAAAATCACTGAAGCTGGAGTCTTATATCTACCTCACTGACTTTAAGAAACAGCTGTCAGAGCAGCTTATCGATCATTGCAGCTGTACACAGCCCATCTGTAAGTAGCTCACCCAACTACCTCATCCCCATGTTGTTTTTTTTTTTTTTCCTTTGCACCCCAGTATCTCCACTTGCACATTCATCTTCTGCACATCTATCACTCCAGTATTCAATTGCTAAATTGTAATTATTTCACCACTTTGGCCTATTTGTTGCCTTACCTCCCTAATCTTACTACATTTGCACACACTGTATATACATTGTTCTATTGTGTTATTGACTGTACGTTTGTTTATCCCATGTGTAACTCTGTGTTGTCTGTGTCACACTGCTTTGCTTTATCTTGGCCAGGTTGCAGTTGTAAATGATAACTTGTTCTCAACTGGCCTACCTGGTTAAATGAAGGTGAAATAAAAATAGATATATTTTTTTTAATTACAAGCAGTGGAGGGTAGAGCCATGGTGTAGCCGGAGGACATCTGTCTTCTGTCCTCCCCTGGGTATATTGACTTCAGTACAAAACCCAGGAGGCTCATGGTTTTCACCCCCTTCCATAGACACAATAATTATTACAACTTCCGGAGTACGTCCTCCAACCTATCAGAGCTCTCGCAGCATGAACTGACATGTTGTCCACCCAATCAAAGGATCAGAGAATGAGTACTGAAAGCATAATCTACAGCTAACTAGCACTGCAGTGCTTAAAATGTGTTGAGTAATTGACTCAAGGACAAAGAAAGACAGTAGTTGAACAGTTTTGAACACATTCATTTCTTCCAAAATGTGGGAGAAGAGAGAGAAATAGAGAGAGGAATTTGATCATTTAATTTCACTTTCAGTTTCACTTACTTAGCTAGCAAATGCAGCTAGCTAGTTTAGCCTACTGAAACACTCTGCTCAAACAGAGGGATGCTATGTTAGCTAGCTGACTATGACTATCCAACACACCACTCGAACTCTTCCAAGTCAAGGTAAGCTTTTGGTTATACTCATTTATTGCCATACATGAATGTGTCCAAACTCTCGTTTGCAACCGTTGGACTAATGATTACACTCTATATCAGCTATATCACCTCAAATTTGTCTCTTGACCTGTGTGCACCTACACTGTGTGCACCTACAACTGTCATTCATTCGTAGGCTAGGTTGTAGCAACCTCATGATGGGTATAGGGAAAATTCGAGTATCATGTAGTAACCTAAACCTATCGCTGTTACATTGAACTGAGTGAATGAAATACGAATGACAGTCATCCAATATGCTGTAATAGAAATAAGCCAATGCTCAAGAAAGAAAAATTGTAAACGACACTGACCACCACTGGTTACAAATCCAATCAGTTTTCCACATGGATTCAAATTCATCACATTGAATTTTGTTGTTGAAATGACGTGGAAACGTTTTTTTTTTTTTTACGTTTTTGCCTAGTGGATAGGGTTTTAGATCAGAGACATTGTTGTCATTTCTATCATGAACACAGGAAAGAGGATCACAAACGGGAGTGTGAACATGAATTCAGAATGCTGCTTTCTGTGTGTAGCATGGGGGACAGGTGATGTTTCATTGTGTAGCTATTCCCCTTACACCCACACTTTGCAAAGCACAGCTTCGGCAGAGTCTGAAGAAAGACACCCTACTTGTTGCGTGTTGTGTTGCCACAGCAATATTTATATTTATCATGGAAGACAGCTAAACAAATAGATGAAGTACAACAACATAACATGTTCTGTACTTCAATTACTTTACAGGGCTGAGCCACGTGGGTTAAAAACCAATAAACCATAACTTTCCCTGAAACTTCCTCCCCCCACGGTGACCGTTGATGGATTCTCCCTGACAAAGCATTCATTATAGCAGAGAACAGAGTGCACTATAATCTCTTCTCCTCCTTTTTTCTCTTCCCTCAATCCTCTAGCTCTCTCTCTCTCTCACTCTCTCTGTCCAAGTCAAGATGAACACTGTCTGGTTGCAAAATGCAATCTGACGCTATGGTAAAGGTAGTGACTATTCCATGACAGTCAGAGAATAATATATTTTATAGCTGGTACCATTATTGTGTTCTGCTGCATGACCAGAAGTGCAGATCAAATGGAAACAACTGCTGAGTGCCAGTTAGGAACTGATCCTGGTACAATGGGAGAGACTGCTATGGAAATGAGAATGAGGAGGCAGGATCCCGTGCTAGTGCAGATTAGACTATTTTATTGTTTATCTGGGAGTTCAATGCACTGGGCCTCAATAGTATCCAGACACACACAGTAGGTCCAGACACAGCAGTCTACACCCCATCAAAAGGTCACACACTGACTGAGCCAGGACATCATGAACATTTTAGAAACATGCAGTACATACTGCTTAGTCAATTCTGTTGGAATCGTTCACATTACTGAAGCACTAGTTTCATTTAATAATTGTTTGTGGCAGAATCTGTTTTGTCAACATTACAATTTTTTGTTAATAGAAACATATTTCCACATTAAGAACAATGTCAACATGTGTACAGTATGAGCCAATGAAACACCACAAATATGCTTTTTAATGCATATACAGTACATACACCCAGCATTGTAGGCCTCTCAGAACTGATTGTAGTAGATGCAGTAGGATTATAATTATTTCCTAGGCCTGATAGAACCAGTGTAGAAATCAAGATTTCTTCAAGAGCTTCACATCGCAGAGAGAAACCTACCAATTCACTCACTGCAGGACAGCAAATAAATAAAAGAGTAACCCTGTGTCAGTAACAAGCCAATAAAGTATGGCTATGTTTTACAGGTGAGTAAGACAATGGAGCAAAAAGGATTGTTACCTTGCAAAATGTCACTCTGTACTTTACAAGGCAGAGAGTGGACAGAGTCTGTCCAGCAGAGCACTCTCTGTTATTAAGGGTTAGGATCTGACAGAGAACTGTGGTTCCATCAATAACCCTGTGATGGAGATTCTGTGTGATGTTGTGAATGGTTGTGGTGGTTGTGGAGATGATGATGATGATGATGGGTATTTGTTAGGTTTAGGTATAATTTACAATATACCCTTTGCAAATAATATATATTATGTGTGCTAAGTAAGAACTAGAAGCCAAAATTCATACATGGAATGAAATATGAATTAATATAAGCCAACAACAGAAAACCAAAGCAGGGATGATACTGCACGTATAGTTGAAGTCGGAAGTTTACATACACCTTAGCCAAATACATTTAAACTCTGTTTTTCATCATTCCTGACATTGAATCGGAGTAAAAATTCCCTGTTTTAGGTCAGTTAGGATCACCACTTTATTTTAAGAACGTGAAATGTCAGAATAATAGTAGAGAGAATGATTTACTTCAGCTTTTATTTCCTTCATCACATTCCCAGTGGGTCAGAAGTTTACATACACTCAATTAGTATTTGGTAGCATTGCCTTTAAATTGTTTAACTAGGGTCAAACGTTTCGGGTAGCCTTCCAACTTGAATTTTGGCCCATTCCTCCTTACAGAGCTGGTGTAACTGAGTCAGGTTTGTATATAATTTTGTATAGAATTGAGGTCAGGGCTTTGTGATGGCCACTCCAATACCTTGACTTTGTTGTCCTTAAGCCATTTTGCCACATCTTTGGAAGTATGCTTGGGGTCAGTGTCCATTTGGAAGACCCATTTGTGACCAAGCTATACTGTATCTTCCTGACTGATGTCTTGAGATGTTGCTTCAATATATCCACATAATTTTTCTACCTCATGATGCCATCTATTTTGTGAAGTGCACCAGTCCCTCCTGCAGCAAAGCACCCCCAGAACATAATGCTGCCACCCCCGTGCTTCACGGTTGGGATGGTGTTCTTTGGCTTGCAAGCCCCCCCCTTTTTCCTCCAAACATAACGATGGTCATTATGGCCTAACAGTTCTATTTTTGTTTCATCAGACCAGAGGACATTCCTCCAAAAAGTACGATCTTTGTCCCCATGTGCAGTTGCAAACAGTAGCCTGGATTTTTTATGGCGGTTTTAGAGCAGTGGCTTCTTCCTTGCTGAGCGGCCTTTCAGGTTTTTCCGATATAGGACACATTTTACTGTGGATATAGATACTTTTGTACCTGTTTCCTCCAGCATCTTCACAAGGTCCTTTGCTATTGTTCTTGGATTGATTTGCACTTTTCGCACCAAAGTGCATTCATCTCTAGGAGACAGAACGTGTCTCCTTCAAGAGCAGTATGACGGCTGCGTGGTCCCATGGTGTTTATACTTGCATACTATTGTTTGTACAGATGAACGTGGTACCTTCAGGCGTTTGGAAATTGCTCCCAAGAATGAACCAGACCTCAAATTAAGATCCTACATCTGTACCACTGGTCAAACAGCTTTTACTCTACCTCTGCCTACTGTGTTTACGTGGCTTGTTTTACCGAAATACAAAAGCACCAATGCACTAACTCACAGCCCTCAATTACCAGGAGCCGCTGAGCAGCCAAAACACTGGCCTCATCATGTCAGCGTTAGCCTTCTCCAGTCCACCGAGACTGCAATCACCAGCGCACAACACAAATATAAACACATTAGACTTAATTAGATCATGGCCAGGGCTTTGACTCAATAAAATCTAATACATATTATGTTGGATTTAATCCAGTTGGTTTCTATGGTGTTGTTGTTTCAGTGTGTGGGGAATGAGGCAATGAGGGAATGCAGTGCTGCTGTGGGCTGGAGCTTGTTTGTGTGTCTCTCTGGTGCAGCCATTGTTTGGTGGGTGTGTGCGTGCGCACATGCATGCATGTATGTGTGTGATCCTGCGTACATATGCATGTAGGTCACTGTGAACATATGCTCCTTTCCAGCTCTCCTCCTAACTATGTTGAACACTGACCTCTACCACATGTCAGGCTTCTGGGTGTGAGTTGATCCAGGGGGACAACACTGCGGTGGTTCCTGGTGCCACGGGTGATGGGTGTAGGGTTCTCGGAGGGGCTGGAGGGGGGCTGTCACAGGTTTGTCCATCTCCTTGCTCACGGCCAGACGGTACCGGTCTACTCAGCCGACACCTCCACACAGAGAAGAGAGAAAAAAGGGGAAGGAAAGAGGAGGGGCAGGGGGGAAGAGGAGGGGTAAGAGCGGTGGAGGCAAAGCAGGTTAGAGACGATCAGAGTGAAGTGGACAGGGGCACCATCACTAGTGAAGTCACTGTAGACTGATCGTAGCCCCCTGTTCATACCGTTCGCTGTCCCTCCTTGTGTCTGCCAATGCCATGCCTCTGTTAACTCTACATGACACCATGGATCACAGAGATCAGTTCTAGTGCTCCTGACAGAGACCAGCGGCCTCCCTCATCTGTACCATTAGAACAGCAAGCAGCACCAGGCACCCTACAGACATCTCTGTGTCCACACCCTGGAATCAATTAGACACCTCTGTCTGCATTGGCACTGGACATGTCCATACCACTGACGTCATCCTCACCCTCAAGTCATTATTAACATCTGGAGCTGGTGCTGGAGGGGAGAGGAGAGAGAGAAGGATGGAGAGGCACTTGCCCTTCACTGTAAAAAGTGAGACGGTGCTATTGTTCATCTGAAGTGCTTTTACTCGACCTATTCGATTACATTTGTCTGAAATCAAATAATACATTTAAGCCACACATCCAATTATTTGAAATTTCTTTCAACACCTCATGCGCATGTGCATTTCGTAATGTTGGGGGCAATGTAGCGGTGGCAGCCTATCAGAATAATTGTAGGTGTGGCTTATTGGGAGAGTGGCTTTCAGTTTGTTGTTTTGGCCACCCGTGATAATGAATATCATTCCAATTAATGTGTTCTCTTTTCTTTGTTAGACAAGGTTAATCTTGTACATTGCCAGCACTGAATCCATAATGATACTTGTATAACTGCATGTGATACTAAAGAGTCTGATAAGGTCTCCATTTTGAAGATAGTCACCATTTGGCTATAATATAGTTGAAAAAGTAATGTAAAAAATATGTTTGGAGTCATTATTTCCTGTTATTGAAGCAACTTCATTTATTGATTTACAGGCTATTTATTGAATTGCTTGTAACACAGTTGAAGAAATTAGAATAGGTAATTCCAAAGTTTAAAATCAATTTGGAACAGGATGAAAAATGTGTATCTACGTGAAATATTTGTTTTTGTATTTATGTTATTTATTAGGTTTAACAAAAGGGGAAAAGTAAGTTCAATGTTGAAAGAAATAAGTTGTAACTTGAAAAATAGGTTTGTTAATAATCAAATACAACAATTGACATTGATTGAATCATATATTTGGTTTTCAATTGAGAAAACCTAACTTATTTACTTGTAACCACTTTAAGTCATTTTTTTACAGTGTTGTTTATAGCAGACCAGGAGGAGCATGATTATGATCGACATGCCCCTGAATTCACAGGCCAGACAGAAAATGCCAAATGATCGTCCACTTGGCGTTATCAAATCAAAATCAAATCAAATCAAACGTATTTATATAGCCCTTCGTACATCAACTGATATCTCAAAGTGCTGTACAGAAACCCAGCCTAAAACCCCAAACAGCAAGCAATGCAGGTGTTGAAGCACGTTGGCTAGGAAAAACTCCCTAGAAAGGCCAAAACCTAGGAAGAAACCTAGAGGGGAACCAGGCTATGAGGGGTGGCCAGTCCACTTCTGGCTGTGCCAGGTGGAGATTATAACAGAACATGGTCAAGATGTTCAAATGTTCATAAAGAATGAGCATGGTCCAATAATAGGTCTGGGACAGGTAGCACGTCCGGTGAACAGGTCAGGATTCCATAGCCGCAGGCAGAACAGTTGAAACTGGAGCAGCAGCACGGCCAGGTGGACTGGGGACAGCAAGTCCCTGCTGCCTGCCATCCTTCCGCCGGCCTCTTTCCCACACTATGAAACCACTCAATTGTCACAGCCGCTGCCTCAGCAGCTTCCTGGCCAACGGACACAATGAGTGACATTAAGAGGCCCATTGCAGTAATGTGCAAACATCACTGTTTGGCTGGACCCAGCCATTCTCTCCCCCCAGAAGGACTCCCAGAGCAGAGCAGGACCCAAGGCTGTGTGCAGTTACACATCTCTAATCCTGTAATTACTGGCCCATCAGCGCCTAGTAAAACCATAATTGCAAACAGCTGTCTGTTTGTTTTTCCTTTTCCTCTCTCCCCAATCTGCAGCCATGACCAATCTGACATTTGCTAACGCATCTCTGGACCGCCAATAGAGGGGTTTGGGTTCGGGTTGAGAGATCCGGTCCAAATTACACTTGGCTGAGTCCCCGTGCCAAGTAGGGGTAGAGTGAGCAACCTCAAGTATGGCAGCAGCTCTTACTCAAACATCCCATGGTTCCAAAGGCTAGAGTGTGATCTCAGAGAGAAATGGATACAGAATCTAAGCTGAAAGAAAGAAAGACAGAGAAACAAAAGAGGGATGTACAGACAGACAGTGAGATATCCCAGGGGCAGTCTTTGCTCTGGACTCAGATGATCAATAGAGACATGTCTAACTTCATTCCGTTCTGTATTCTCAGTGAAGGTCATTGTTTGCTTTTCTCTCTTTGTACTTTGTTACATTTCACAGTCTATTGCTTCATTATCATATAATGACTTGAAGGCTCCTCCATCTCATTTGCAAGAAATGATAGCAGGCATGACAGAAAAAATGACTTCAATTCAGCTCCACAGTAAGAAATACATTATGTTCTGTGTAAAGTAGCCTACAGCAGATAAATATCAAATGGAAAAACAGAGACAAAAACTGTCAAGAAATACAATCAAAAAACAATAAAGCCAAACAACACAATCAGACTACAGAGAAATGACATGATTAAAGTTGTTTATAATACAAGAATGGAAATTATTTTTCTAAATTGTCTTTCTGCAATACTGCTTCTTATGTGGTTAGGGACACCGGGCAACCTCATATACTGAGTAATTCTGCATACCGGTACACGTACAACATGTTATTAAAATAAAAGAGGTGCAGAAAATACCCACCTGATATTATGTATGAATCAAGGTAATACGGCATACGTTAATAAGATCATGACATATAATCTGTAGACTTCATAAACTACTGTACACTGGTTTGTGAGATAGGCTACCTTATCCCGCATTGCCTCTGGGTTCTGGCAACACAGGATCATTTAATGGGTTTCATTCCTGCCCATCCCCAGGAGTCAGCATCAGACAGAGACAGGAGACAGGCAGCCATTCTAATGTGCTGCTTGGCTCTCTGTCCTCACTCTGCTGTAGCAACGCTGATGGAAATGATGGTTTTATATGTATCTCTCTGAGTGGCAGCAGATGTTTCTCCATTCTACCGGCAGCGCTCCGTTCCTGAGGGAAATCAGGGAAAACTACACACTATAAAATTAAACCACTGACACTTCACCAGCCCTGAAAGCAAATGGGCCTGCAGCATCGGCAGCTAGCAAGCTGGATCGAATCCCTCATTTCTCATTCTGGAGTTGCTGGTCTTCTCTCATCTGCAGCTAATGTTCATCAACAGTTATGGGATCAACAATGGACTTTTTAATGGATAAATACAGACTTGTTTTATACAATGGGTCAATTGTATATGATATCAACTAATAACATACTTTGACTGAACATAGGATTAAAAGAATCTCAGATGGGAATCCTGGCAACTGCAGAACACTGTACCCACAAACACTAACCATTTACATTAGCTGGTGCCACAGCTGATTTTCTGCTTCTACGCCAAAATGCAATTGTGTTCCAGTTCAAATCTGGTCTTCTCTGGTTTTGAAGATGTTGAATTGTTATTATACCGTAACTAATGTTGGAAGAATCTTGAAATATGTGGGTTTTATAAAACAATTGCTTGGTGAAACTGAAACCATGTTCTTCTGGCCGAGCTAAAGACACTATAAACATGAAACCTACTGTACACTGTGTGTACAAAACATTAAGTATTTCCATAACATAGACTGATCAGTTGAATCCAGGTCAAAGCTATGATCCCTTATTGATGTCACTTATTTAATCCACTTCAATCAGTGTAGATAGAGGGGAAGAGACAGGTTAAATAAGGATTTTTAAACCTTGAGACAATTTAGACATGGATTGTATATGTGTGCAAGACTAAATATTTAAGTGCTTTTGAAAGAGGTTTGGTAGTAGGTACCAGACGCACCAGTTTGTGTCAAGAACTGCAACATTGCTGTTTTTCATGCTCAACAGTTTTCCGTGTGTATCAAGAATGGTCCAGCACCCAAAGGGACATCCAGCCTACTTAACACAACTGTGGGAAGCATTGGAGTCAACATGGGTTGTCATCCCTGTGGAACGCTTTCAACACTTTGTAGAGTCCATGTCCCAACAAATTGAGGCTGTTCTGAGGACAAAAGAGGTTACAACTCAATATTAATGTTTTGTACACTCAGTGTATATCTTCAGTCTGTATGACTGTGGCTAATTAAAGAGCAAACGAATGCAAAAAAATACTTATCTGATTGAAAATGACATACAGTATGTGGCACCAATATTAGTCAGAAACATTTATTCCAGTGCCAAAATGTACAAAAAAGGAATGATAATTTTGGTGATAAAGGCAGTATGTTTTTGTGAGATTTGTGTAACTGAGGTTGTCACGCCTTACCTGAGGGTTGGGTTTGGATTACAATCATGCCCACTTGCCCACTAACACGAGATGAACAGCTGCGCTGACTGTGCTCTATCCAATCGTAGCCTCCAGACAGTGAGACAGACTTGTCTATTAGGCAGTGCCTCGGACTCGACTTGACTTGTTTACATAAGACAACACGTCGCCAATGTTATGTTGAAGGAACACTAGGCCCCTAAGACTTCTTTTCAACCCACCTCCACCCCCAAACATTTGGGGGACTAAACTATTTTTATTATTAAAATGTTTATGGATTTGTTTTTATTTTTCTTTCCTTGTCTTTTTCCATATTTTCTTAATCATAGGCATGTACCATTGACAGCCGTTACAAATAACCATCCCATAATAGGGAAAAACCTTATGGAGAGGCCACTTGCAGATGTGTTTGATAGGGATCACAGTCTGCCACTGTTTAGGACAAAATGACAACTGATATGTGTTTGATAGGGATCACAGTCTACCACTGTTTAGGACAAAATGACAACTGATGTGTGTTTGATAGGGATCACAGTCTACCACTGTTTAGGACAAAAGGACAACTGAGATGTGTTTGATAGGGATCACAGTCTGCCACTGTTTAGGACAAAATGACAACTGATATGTGTTTGATAGGGATCACAGTCTACCACTGTTTAGGACAAAAAGGACAACTGAGATGTGTTTGATAGGGATCACAGTCTGCCACTGTTTAGGACAAAAGGACAACTGAGATGTGTTTGATAGGGATCACAGTCTGCCACTGTTTAGGACAAAAGGACAACTGAGATGTGTTTGATAGGGATCACAGTCTGCCACTGTTTAGGACAAAATGACAACTGAGATGTGTTTGATAGGGATCACAGTCTGCCACTGTTTAGGACAAAAGGACAACTGATATGTGTTTGATAGGGATCACAGTCTGCCACTGTTTAGGACAAAATGACAACTGAGATGTGTTTGATAGGGATCACAGTCTGCCACTGTTTAGGACAAAATGACAACTGATATGTGTTTGATAGGGATCACAGTCTACCACTGTTTAGGACAAAAAGGACAACTGAGATGTGTTTGATAGGGATCACAGTCTGCCACTGTTTAGGACAAAATGACAACTGATATGTGTTTGATAGGGATCACAGTCTACCACTATTTAGGACAAAATGACAACTGATATGTGTTTGATAGGGATCACAGTCTACCACTGTTTAGGACAAAATGACAACTGATATGTGTTTGATAGGGATCACAGTCTACCACTGTTTAGGACAAAATGACAACTGATATGTGTTTGATAGGGATCACAGTCTGCCACTGTTTAGGACAAAATTACAACTGATATGTGTTTGATAGGGATCACAGTCTTCCACTGTTTAGGACAAAAGGACAACTGAGGTGTGTTTGATAGGGATCACAGTCTGCCACTGTTTAGGACAAAAGGACAACTGAGATGTGTTTGATAGGGATCACAGTCTGCCACTGTTTAGGACAAAATGACAACTGATATGTGTTTGATAGGGATCACAGTCTACCACTGTTTAGGACAAAAAGGACAACTGAGATGTGTTTGATAGGGATCACAGTCTGCCACTGTTTAGGACAAAATGACAACTGATATGTGTTTGATAGGGATCACAGTCTACCACTATTTAGGACAAAATGACAACTGATATGTGTTTGATAGGGATCACAGTCTACCACTGTTTAGGACAAAATGACAACTGATATGTGTTTGATAGGGATCACAGTCTACCACTGTTTAGGACAAAATGACAACTGATATGTGTTTGATAGGGATCACAGTCTGCCACTGTTTAGGACAAAATGACAACTGATATGTGTTTGATAGGGATCACAGTCTGCCACTGTTTAGGACAAAAGGACAACTGAGGTGTGTTTGATAGGGATCACAGTCTGCCACTGTTTAGGACAAAAGGACAACTGAGATGTGTTTGATAGGGATCACAGTCTGCCACTGTTTAGGACAAAAGGACAACTGAGATGTCTTTGATAGGGATCACAGTCTGCCACTGTTTAGTGGAATTGAGAATTGAGACGATTCACACTTGCATCCCAACTGCCACTTTCAAAATTCAAAACCCATTCACAAGAATCTTGTGTCACAACCTTTGCAACATGATTCTCTACGAAACAGCTTATACTTTATTTACCATAGTTCGACCGCTTGCTGATGATGAAGTTGTAGACAAGTTCTCAGAAATCAGTTCTGAGCGCAGCCAGAAACAGTTGACTCGCTTTATACTGTCTGCAGTGCACTGACACTTTTATGCATTTTTTTTACTTGAGAAATACTGCACTAAACACCAGCTAAATGTACAATTGCAGTATCTTAGATCAATTCTGACTATTTTGAGGTAGTGGTAGTCAAGTGGCTATGTTGTTGCTACTGTGCCTCAAGATGGACAAACAATAGTAACTGCCAGGGTACAATATGCGAACATAACACAACCACATCCGTAGGGCGGCATACAATTGGCCCAGCGTCGTACCGGTTAGGGGAGGGTTTGGCTGGGGTAGGCCGTCATTGTAAAATAAGAATTTGTTCTTAACTAACTTGCCTAGTTATTTTTTTTTTTAACTTGCCTTGTTAAATAAATACATTATAAATCAGCTGGGCTAGACAATCTGGACCCTCTCTTTCTAAAATTATCCGCCGCCATTGTAGCAACCCCTATTACCAGTCTGATCAACCTCTCTTTCGTTTCGCCCGAGATCCCTAAAGATTGGAAATCAGCCGCGGTCATCCCCCTCTTCAAAGGGGGTGACACTCTAGACCCAAACTGTTACAGATCTATATCCATCCTGCCCTGCCTTTCTAAAGTCTTTGAAAGCCAAGTTAATAAACAGATCACTGACCATTTCGAATCCCACCGTGCCTTCTCCACTGTGCAATCCGGTTTCCGAGCTGGTCACTGATGCACCTCAGCCACGCTCAAGGTACGAAACGATATCATAACCGCCATCGATAAAAGACAGTACTGTGCAGCCGTCTTCATCGACCTGGCCAAGGCTTTCAATTCTGTCAGTCACCGCATTCTTATCGACAGACTCAATAGCCTTGGTTTCTCAAATGACTGCCTCGCCTGGTTCACCAACTAGTTCACAGACAGAGTTCAGGAGGGCCTGTTGTCCGGACCTCTGGCAGTCTCTATGGGGGTGCCACAGGGTTCAATTCTCAGGCCGACTCTTTACTCTGTATATATCAACGATGTCGCTCTTGCTGCGGGTGATTCCCTGATCCACCTCTACGCAGACGACACCGTTTTGCATACATCTGGCCCTTCTTTGGACACTGTGTTAACTAACTTCCAAACGAGCTTCAATGCCGTACAACACTCCTTCTGTGGCCTCCAACTGCTCTTAAACGCTAGTAAAACCAAATGCATGCTTTTCCATCCTTCACTGCCCGCACCCGCCTGCCCGACTAGCATCACTATTCTGGACTGTTCTGACCTAGAATACGTGGACAACTACAAATACCTAGGTGTCTGGCTAGACTGTAAACTCTCCTTCCAGACTCATATCAAACATCTCCAATCCAAAATCAAATCTAGAATCGTCTTTCTATTTCCCAACAAAGCCTCCTTCACTCACACCGCCAAACTTACCCTAGTAAAACTGACTTTCCTACCGATTCTCGACTTCAGTGATGTCATCTACAAAATAGCTTCCACTACTCTACTCAGCAAATTGGATGCAGTCTATCACAGTGCCATCCATTTTGTTACCAAAGCGCCTTATACCACCCACCACTACAACCTGTATGCTCTTGTCATCTGGCCCTCGCTACGTATTCGTCGCCAGACCCACTGGCTCCAGGTCATCTATGAGTCTATGCTAGGTAAAGCTCCGCCTTATCTCAGCTCACTGCTCACAATAACAACACCCACCCATAGCACGCGCTCCAGCAGGTATATCTCACTGGTCATCCCCAAAGCCAACACCTCCTTTGGCCGCCTTTCCTTCCAGTTCTCTGCTGCCAGTGACTGGAACGAATTGCAAAATCGCTGAAGCTGGAGACTTACATTTCCCTCACTAACTTTAAACATCAGCTATCTGAGCAGCTAACCGATCGCTGCAGCTGTACATAGTCCATCTGTAAATAGAACATCCAATCTACCTACCTCATCCTCATATAGTTTTTATTTACTTTGCTGCTCTTTTGCACACCAGTATCACTACTTACACACCATCATCTGCTCATCATCATCTGCTCATTTATCACTCCAGTTTTAATCTGCTACTATGGCCTATTTATTGCCATACCTCCTCATGCCATTTGCACACACTGTATAAAGACTTTCTTTTTTTCTATTGTGTTATTGACTGTATGCTTGTTTATTCCATGTGTAACTCTGTGTTGTTGTTTCTGTCGCACTGCTTTGCTTTATCTTGGCCAGGTCGCAGTTGTAAATGAGAACTTGTTCTCAACTAGCTAACCTGGTTAAATAAATGTGAAATAAATAAAATTCAATTTTAAAATGTTCAAATCTAACCACACCCCCAAGACCAAAATCAAATTTTTCTTAATGAGAATCAGAAAAACACAAGCGGAAATCGGTGCATTCAGGCACTCTTTAAAATGCTGCATAGAGTACATCAGATCATATCCACATCCATGTTAGCGTCATAATAAGGACAGTAGTTTATGTTCTGACAAGAGCACTACAGTAGATAGAAAAGTGTACATAGTGTACTATCTATAGCTCTGGATCCAACAGCAGCATACAGCTGAGATGACATCACATCCTGTTCTATTACCTCTCTAATTACAATGATTCCCTCCACACTACCACTGCCCTGGCTCCCAGTTGAACCTTGATAAAGGGATTAGTCTGTAGGCACAATGTAAATACTCCAGTTCAGAAGGAGCACAGTAATGGCTACGCTGTTCACACAGGTAGAGGAGTGGAACAAAGCATTTTTAATGACCCTTATAATTGCCCCTTTAACACTATGAATTAGCATTTTAATGATGGTTATGCAATTAGGGGTGGGAATGGCTGTGAGAGCTAGCTTCAGGCTGCAATTACTGCCTCTCTCTCTCTTTCAGCTTCAGACTGCTATTGCTGCCTCTCTCTCTTGTTATTTATCTCTAGCTCTGTGTCTATCTCTCAGCCCAGAGATCACAGTTACCACTCAGCAAAATATATATATATATATAGGGAGAGGGAGAGACAGATTTTGCTGATATATATATATATATATATATATATATATATATATATATCGCTCTCTCTCGCTCTCTATCTCTATACTGTATATATATATACAGTGGGGCAAAAAAAGTATTTAGTCAGCCACCAATTGTGCAAGTTCTCCCACTTAAAAAGATGAGAGGCTTGTAATTTTCATCATAGGTACACTTCAAATATGACAGACAAAATGAGAAAATCCAGAAAATCACATTGTAGGATTTTTTATGAATTTATTTGCAAATTATGGTGGAAAATAAGTATTTAACAAAATAACAAAATAACAATAACAAAAGTTTTATTTTATACTTTGTTGGCAATGACAGAGATCAAATGTTTTCTGTAAGTCTTCACACATTTTATTTTACCTTTATTTAACTAGGCAAGTCAGTTAAGAACAAATTCTTATTTTCAATGACGGCCTGTTCAGGGGCAGAACGACAGATTTGTACCTTGTCAGCTCGGGGGTTTGAACTTGCAACCTTCCGGTTAACTAGTCCAACACTCCAACCACTAGGCTACCCTGCCGCCCCTAGAGATATAAAACACTAATATGACTTCATTAGATAAGTATTCAACCCCCTGAGTCAGTGCATGTTAGAATCACCTTTGGCAGCGATTACAGCTGTCATTTTCAAAATTCTTCAAACTCTGTCAGATTGGTTGTTGATCATTGCTAGAAAAACTTAAAGTAGATTTAAGTCAAAACTGTAACTCGACCACTCAGGAACATTCACTGTCTACTTGCAACTCCAGTGTAGATTTGGCCTTGAGTTTTAGGTTATTGTCCTGCTGAAAGGTGAATTTGTCTCCCAGTGTCTTTTGGAAAGCAGGTTTGCTCAAAGGGATATTCAGTGTCTTCTTTTTTACCCATCTACCAATAGGTGCTCTTCTTTGCGAGGCATTGGAAAACCTCCCTGGTCTTTGTGTCTGAAACTGTGCTTGAAATTCACCACTCAACTGAGGGACCTTAAAGATAATTGTATGTGTGTGGTACAAAGATTAGTTAATCGTGCTCATGTTATGTGTGTGTGGGTGTATGTAGTGTGCCTGTGTGTGTATGTATGTGATGGGTTGTCAGTTTAAGTATGTGTGAGTGAGGGGGTGAGTGTGTGAGTCCAGTGTTTGTGCATAGAGTCAGTGCAAGAGAGTTAGTGAAAAAAAGGGTCAATGCACACGCCCACAAGGGCGGAAATGTACTTTTTTCAAATGAAAGACGATGCCTATAGCTTACACATGATGTTGCACAACAATTTAAAGGGCAACTCCACCATATTTTCATTATCTCCAGCACAAAAACAGCACATTTCTACGTTTTGAAGAAAAAAATATAACTCTATGATGTCATCAAAAATAGTTCTACCCTATGACGTTCTACCCTATGATGTCATCATACATTTTAAAAACTGTGATTTACAAACACCATGAGATTCACATTTTTTTTAGGACATTTCTTTTCATCTTTTTAACCACAGATAGAAATGCATGTAGACACTGGTTTGGTGCTGGAGATAAGGAATAGGAGTTTGAACAGTAGGGATTGAAAAGTGGATAATTTGTCAAGTTTCTCTTATTTCACAGCTAGTCTGTATTTAGAAATATATACAGTACCTGTGAAAAGTTTGGACACACCTACTCATTCAAGGGTTTTTCTTTATTTTTACTATTGTCTACATTGTAGAATAATTGTGAAAACATCAAAACTATGAAATAACACATACGGAATCACGTAGTAACCAAAAGAGTGTTAAACAAATCAAAATATATTATAGATTTTAGATTCTTCAAAGTAGCCACCCTTTGCACACTCTTGGCATTCTCTCAACCAGCTTCTCCTGGAATGCTTTTCCAACAGTCTTGTCGTGTCTTTACTATCATTAACTGAAGATTTTTAGTTTTTATCAAAGATTCTCTGACATTAGAATTACGTGATTAACTAATCAGGCAAATGTAATTAACTAGGAAGTCGGGGCACCAAGGAAAATATTCAGATTACAAAGTTATAATTTTCCTATTATAACTTTTCAGATATTTTATTTCTGATCAATTAGTCTTCTGATTAATGACTTGTTTATTTTACCTCACGTTAGTCTCATTCCAAACGTCGTAAATTGTTGGTTATCTGCACAAACCCAGTCTTCACTATGAGTCATCCATACATCAATTGTCTTAAATCATTTATTTATTAACTAACTAAACCATCACAGAAGTGCACACACAAACAAACAAAGTAAATATGGTTACAAGAAATGATAGGGGAATGTGCCCTAGTGGGCTAAACTGGCATGGCGGCTTGTTAGACAAAAGGGAAGTGGGGGTCGACTGAGAAGTCACTACAGAGTTAATAATTATAACAATTGAAATGCTAATCCTTTGCACATGAACACTCACTCATTCGGGAACAATTGCAATCAATATATATATTTACGCTCAGTGTGTCGTCGGGGTCTCTGTTGAAAAGTTTGTTTCTGTTGGAGAGTGTCCGTCCTCTCGCTCTCTCTGTCGTGGTTAGAATGGATAGTTCAGTGACATTCATTCATGTCGTTATGGATAGATGTTTCGGCGGTTGTCGGTCTTCGCGTTCAATGATACAGAATTCCTAGCTGCAGACTAGTAATTAATATCAAGGACTTGTTCTTATTTTGTCGGTATCGATAGTCTAAGAGTTTAACCACGTGGTTAAAAGATTCAGCCATCTACTCAAACCTGGGCCCTCTCGTTATCGAGCTAAGCTGGTCTGCAACCTTTGTCCTCTCGTAATTGAGGGAAACATGGTCTGCAACCTTTGTCCTCTCGTAATGGAGAAAAACATGATCAGTTGAGAAATTATCAAAGTGGGGGTTTAATTCGAGAGTTGCAGAAAAGGGCCTGTCCCAGGATGCCCAACCCTAACTGGGCTCATGGGCGGTCCTCTGATTTAGTTAAACTCAAAAGGGAATTGGAGTTTCCTTCATTAAACAGTCCAAAATCACATTACACAATTTTACAAACAATATCATCCTCACTCATTCATCTTATACAACAATCAGATCAACAATTACAACCTCATATCTGAGGCTATTATATAAACAGCGTTATGGTAATGTGGTCGTATTGTCTCCCATGAGTGTCGCAAAATGGTACGAAACAGACCAGTTCGCAGCTATATTCTTCCCTGATCTTTTATACCTTCTCCAGAACATAAATGTTGTTCGGACCTCAAGTTCTGTGAGGTGGAAGAAATTCCTTTGTTCTCTATGAAAATTCACTCTGTCTCTATACTGTGGCCATGAGGAGATTATCTCCTCCAGGAATTTACGACCTCACTCTGACCAAAGCAGCCTGTGTGTAGGAGATAGGGAGAGGGGGATGGGGATTGCTGTACCCAAAGAGGGGAACGTCATGACAGTCTTGAAGGAGTTGTATGCTACTTTTCCTTCACTCTGCGGTCTAACTCATCCCAAACCATCTCAATTAGGTTGAGGTCGGGTGACTGTGGAGGCCTTCATCTTCTTGGTCGAATAGCCCTTACCCAGCCTGGAGGTGTGTTGGGTCATTGTCCTGTTGAAAAACAAATAATAGTCCCACTAAGCGCAAACCAGATGGGATGGTGTATCGCTGCAGAATTCTGTGGTAGCCATGCTGGGCAAGTGTAACTTGAATTCTAAATAAATCAACAACAGTGTCACCAGCAAAGCACCCCCACACATCACACCTCCTCCTCCATTCTTCACAATGGGAACCACACATGCGGAGATCATTCGTTCACCTACTCTGCGTCTCACAAAGACATGGCAGTTGGAACCAAAAAGCAATCATTAAAAACATGACATACTGTACATGCTTGTAGTCAAAATTAGAGTGAGAAGAAACATGCGCATATTACCTATCTTTTTTCACGACACAAATTTTATCTATATTTAAGCCCATGGAAAAATCAGCTTGAACAGCTATTAAATGTCACATGTAAATGAATCTATCAGTGCTCACTATGAGACAGGTTATGGTATTATTTATGATTGGACACTAATAGCATTCTTCTGTGCGGTTCAGACTTTTATGAGCTGAAAAGAGCTCAAACCCAACATGTGCTCTGCTCTACTGTAGGCCTGCATCCCAAATGGTCCCTGGTCAAAAGTATTGCGCTATGAAGGGAATAGGGTGCCATTTGGGACGTGAACCATACCCCCTAAGGAACCTACAGCTTGTAGAAAATCTCTCAGGCCCTTGCGATCAGATCCATGCCCCTCTTATGAATAATCTCACTGTATTTGTAGTTATCGGTTGACGGGCCACGGGCTTGGTTTGTATTTAGCTTCTCATTAATATTATTTTCCTGAAGAGGAGACATACATATTGAGGAGGACTAATAGTTGTAGAACAGTGGCTTCTCTGTGTTTAGGGTTTCAGCTGGGAGTGGGGCATTCAGAACACACACACACACACACACACACACACACACACACACACACACACACACACACACACACACACACACACACACACACACACACACACACACACACACACACACACACACACACACACAGGAGCAGCTCTAATTATTTTCCCTGAGATGAGGTCAGACCCAGCAGCCAGCGCCCAGTCATGAAGAGAAGCCCAGGCTTGTTATCTTGAATCTGCAGACAAACAAACAAACATGCACTCTAATATACAGCCAGCTCCCTTCAGCCTTCCAGCTCTAGTCATAATCCTATCACTCTAATATACAGCCAGCTCCCTTCAGCCTTCCAGCTCTAGTCATAATCCTATCACTCTAATATACAGCCAGCTCCCTTCAGCCTTCCAGCTCTAGTCATAATCCTATCACTCTAATATACAGCCAGCTCCCTTCAGCCTTCCAGCTCTAGTCATAATCCTATCACTCTAATATACAGCCATCGCCCTTCAGCCTTCCAGCTCTAGTCATAATCCTATCAAACTAAACACAAATCTAAACATGTTAATATACAAGCACAAAGACCTAACCATGAATAGGAGTTATACAAACACGATGATGACTGCAATCCTATTGCAGTGTATTAAGGCATCGTAGTTTATTTTCCTTCCACAGACCATGCGGTGCTGTTTCTATGGCATGATGACACATGAAGCAGTAAAGCTGTTATTAGGTTGTTTCCCCTCCTCTTGGATGTCTACAAGGAAACCATTATCTAAATGCCTCAGCAATGTTCCCTGATGGTTGGCCCAGTTGTCATGGTGAAAGCTATGAATGTTGACTCCGTGATATGGATGGTTACATATGGGTAGGTTGTTTTTCAGTGAATAGACAAAATACATGGCATATTCTAATACAAATCAATGTATGTACATGTAGATCCGTCAAGGACTGGCTTCATAATGTGGTAAAAGGAAGTCCAAATCATCATATCACATAATCAAACTCTATCATAACTAATATTGCAGGGCATACAGTGAGATGACAGCACTCTCTCAAGGCACATCGAACACAACAACCCTTTGACATACGTAGTAATTTATGATGTAGGGTGATATGCAGTATGCTCCTGTAGCAGTAATGTATGTCCTAACACTTGGGGAAACAATGTTCGGCTTTTTTCTGCCTCCTGCACATTATGTTGTTGTTGTTTTGTAAATGTCTACAAATTGTCCTTCTATTTGTGCAAATAAACATAGTAAAACATTCAGATGGTCATGACCAGAGAACAGAACAGACTGTTCAACCATAGAGAGGGTCCAGAACCAGTCCACCTCCCCATATCAGCCATATTCTGCTCACCATCACAAGGCTCCATCACGTGGACTCCCTTTCTTATCAAATTTGATATTTTGCAGAATCCACTTGTCCGCATTTACAAAAGGGAGAGATGATTCTCTTTAAGGTCACCTCAGCACTGGTGCTGAATGAATGACATTTAGACTACATTTTCCTATTTTTCTCCATTTGCTTTGAAAGGACTTTCTCTCTCTCTACCCCTGCACACTGCACCAATCAAAACAAATGTGGAAAGATGAATAGCTACACCTGCCACTGTAGCTTTTGTATTGTACTTCACTGGGTCTCCCATAATTACACAGCAGCTGCCTGCCTCGGCCTCAGCCCCTCACTCACAATCCAACCCTCACCTTAAAGAACGTCAGGCTCAACAACATGCTTCTTAGAAACAGAAACAGCTAGAACACAACACAACGTGATTCACAATGTCCACTCATAATAGAGTAAACAACTGTGTAAAGAGTGTAAGTAGGGCCTAGTAAATGTAAACCTCAAATGAGCCCACAGACGCCTTGCTATAATCATGAGCCAATGGGTAAAACAAATGGATTAGAATTATCCCAGTGAACACAATACTGCTTTTCACATCATGTACTCATAGGGGTGTATGTGTTGTGCAAAAATGGATGCTATGTAGGTAGAATTTCTATAGCACATACTAGTCTTTACCACAGACAACATTGATAACAGTGTACCTACAGTGAACCATATCAACATGGTACCTTGAAATACTGATTTGCCCTGTAACAAAAACAACGTATCTTCTTGTGTTTACTATCCAGAATAATCACATTATCTTAGTCCATATGTCCAAGCCTTCCTCCAGCTACCTGACCTTTTTCTCAGGCTAAATCTTATCCGCCTTCGTGATTTTATAAGGATTTCTACTCCTTTATAATCTATTTGCGATGTCCTACAGACGTTTCATTTGCATGACATTTAACGAAAACCTAATGGTAAGATCAGCGATATGATTAATTTTGAGGTTGACTTTGACTGGATACTGTAGGATATAGTAGGTTATACCTCTGACGATATACATGTGAAGTGAATAAGTTCACTCACTCAGGGTCTCAGGCCCCATTTCTCTGAAGTCTAAAGAAATGACTTTCTGGACACAAGCTCCATTAAACAGCACTGTCTGTCTATGGATCTTCTCAAAAAAACATTAATATGTATTAAAGCTGACGAATCACCAACTAACTAAGTGTTTTCTCTAGCAGGGATTTTCTTTGTTATCTCCATGGTGACCTTTCCTTTTCTACCATTACTTTAGAGACAGAGAGAGAGACAGAGAGAGAGAAGGAGAGAGCGACAGAGAGAGAGACAGAGAGAGAGAGACAGAGAGAGAGAGACAGAGAGAGAAGGAGAGAGCGACAGAGCGACAGAGAGAGAGACAGAGAGAGAGACAGAGAAAGAGAGAGAGTGAGAGACAGACAGACAGAGAGAGAGAGAGAGAGAGAGGAGAGACAGAAGAAGGAGAGAGAGACAGAGCGAGACAGAGAAAGACAGAGAGAGAGAGACAGAGAGAGAGGAGGGACAGAGAGACAGACATAGAGAGGGAGAGAGACGGAGAGGAGAAACAGAGAGAGGAATTAGAGAGAGAGAGAGACAGAGAGAGAGACAGAGAGAGGGGAGAGAGAGAGAGAGGGAGAGAGAGAGAGAGCAGAAAAATGAAGTACTGTGGATTCAAAGGTACTAAACACCATTATCAGGTAGAGCATGCACTGCAGTATGTGAGGGATTCATACAGGTTTTATTTGTGTATAGTCCGAGAAAGTATGACACAACCACTTAGAAGCATTAGCTTCTGTTAACAGTTGTTTACTTATTCGTTGGTAGAAATTCCACGTAAAATGAGTCTTGTTTGTGAGTTTGTTCTGAATACCATGCTTCCACCGTGCAGACCAAATAAAGATCAGACTCAGAAAAACTCAAATGTTCTAAATGTCCCCATTCTGTAAGGCAGAAACCTAATGCTTACATCTGTCTCCAACTCCTAGATAATACATGACAGCATTTGGGTGTATACATATGCTTCCAGAATCACAAATAAGGGGAAAACGCTGTATCTGACTTTACTTTAAATGAAAGTTGACCTCTCTTGGCACACATCTGGTTCTTTTGCGATCAATCAACTGGCGATGTGAACAGGCCACTCCAAAGGAACCACTGTGACACTTCAGAACAGATGGCTTTGACAAACAATTATGAATATCTGGGTGATTTCATAGTGAAATAAAGTCCCCACAAACAATCAGTAGATGTGATCCACACACACACGCACACACACACACACACACACACACACACACACACACACACACACACACACACACACACACACACACACACACACACACACACACACACACACACACACACACACACACACACACACACACACACACACACACACACATGCACACACAATGTGGATTTGATCAGCCCTGCTCCCTGCAGTTACAGGGAGATCAGTGACATTCTTCAAGGCCAGAGAAAGATTAAAGATGCTCTCTGTCTGTCAGGGTTCTGATCATATATTCACAAACGAGGCCTGTGAAGAACACATCTTTAAAGAGTGGCTTGCAGGAAATAACATGAATACTTATTCTAATGACAGACCATTATACTAATCATATAAATGTCCCATTACAAGAGGAGCAGATTACACCCCAGCGTAGTGTTCAGATGCCCTTTTTCATTTTAGACTGCCAGGCTAGCCTTTATTGGTTAGCACATCTCTGTTTGAAAATGGTGTTTGTAAACCTAATATTCCCAATATTCCCTTATCAACAGCTAGACTTCTGAACCACTATGGTTTAGTGACATAATCATCCTCTATAATGTCTGTTTTAGTCATGAAGCATGTAGTATCTCTTTCTATTGTACAATCATGCGATCAACCATAACAACATCCACTGCTATGTGAAATTTGGCTCAAACCATAAAGATAAAAAGCTAATGACATTGTGCATAATACAGAACACAGAACACATGCCGAGGGCCATTTGTGCACAACTGCAAAGATATCCAGTCAGACTAGTTTCTATAGGACTTCATATTTCACTGGTAATACAATATGCACTTATGGCAGTGGAACATTGAAGATCAGGACATGAATTCATTTGACTTTCACCCAGGTTTTGCTTCAACAGGTGAGGCCTTGGATTCTCTAATAGGCAAACCCTGGCAGAGTGAGGAATTTAATATCTTATTCCCTTCTGTATGTCTTTCAAGTAAAACATTTCCCTATCACTCTTCAATACATCTCTTTCTTAGGTATACACAGTGCACCTATTACGTCCGTCGTCGGAATGAGACCAAAGCGCAGCTTGGAAAGTGTACATCATCTTTATTTAAAATTGTAACGGCTCTCGTTGGTAGAAGGAAGAGTGGACCAAAGCGCAGCGTGGAAAGTGTTCATGATTCTTTTATTTCAAAAACACTCAAACAAAAATAACAACAGCAAACACGAAAGCGCATAGTTCTGTCAGGCAGAAACACTAAACAGAAAACAAGATCCCACAAAACCCAAAAGGAAAATGACTTATATGTGATCCCCAATCAGAGACAACGATAGACAACGATAGATAATCAGCTGCCTCTGATTGGGAACCACACTCGGCCAAAACAAAGAAATAGAAAACATAGACACCCTGACCTGACCAAACATAGAGAATAATAAAGATCTCTAAGGTCAGGGCGTGACGCTTGAGGCTCCCCCCACTTCGGTGGAAGGGATCGTCGCCGGGGCCTCTGGACCGTAGATTATCGCTGCGGCCTCCGGACTGGGGACCGTTCGCTGTGGCCTCCGGACTGGGGACCGTCGCTGGGGACTCCGGACTGCGGATCGACACTTGAGGCTTTGTGCCGTGGATCATCACTGCAGCCTTCGGGCCATGGATCATCACTGGAGGCTTCGGGCCATGGATCATCACTGCAGGCTTCGGGCCATGGATCATCACTGGAGGCTTCGGGCCGTGGATCATCACTGCAGGCTTCGGGCCATGGATCATCACTGCATGCTTCGGGCCATGGATCATCACTGGAGGCTTCGGGCCGTGGATCATCACTGCAGGCTTCGGGCCATGGATCATCACTGGAGGCTTCGGGCCATGGATCATCACTGGAGGCTTCGGGCCATGGATCATCACTGGAGGCTTCGGGCCATGGATCATCACTGGAGGCTTCGTACGTGGAGCTGGAACAGGTCTGACCGGACTGAGGAGACGTACTGGAAGCCTGGTACGTGGAGCTGCCACAACACGTCCTGGCTGGATACCCACTTTAGCTCGGTGAGTGTGGAGAGCTGGCACAGGATGCACTGGGCTATGAAGACGCATTTGGGGCATAGTGCGTAGAGCCGGCGCATGATATACTGGACCGTGGAGGCGCACTGCAGGTCTGAAGCGTAGAGCCGGCACAACGCGTCCTGGCTGAATACCCCCTGTAGCCCGGCAAGTGCGGGGAGCTGGAACAGGCCAGTCTGGGTTGTGCATAGACCCAGTCTGGGTTGTGCATAGAGCTGGCGCAGGATATCCTGGGCTGAAGAGAAGCACCGGAGACCAGGAGCACTGAGCCGGCACAATCCGTCCTGGCTGCGTACCGGGCTGTGAATGCGCTCCGGAGACACCGTGCGTGTCACCGCATAACACGGTGCCTGACTGGTCACACGCTCCCCACGGTAAGCACGGGGAGTCTAGGTCAGGTCTAAATCCTGACTCTGCCAATCTCCCCGTGTGCCCCGGGCTCCCCGTGTGCCTCTCGTGCTTGCTTCGAGGTCGGGAACCGCATAACACGGTGCCTGACCGGTCACATGCTGCCCACGGTAAGCACGGGGAGTTGTCAGGTCTAAACCCTGACTGCCAATCTCCCCGTGTGCCTCTCGTGCTTGTTTCGAGGTAGCGAACCCCGGTGTCGACGTTGTTCCTCCCTCGCTGCCTCCGTCTGCTCCCATGGAAGGCGATCCATTCCGGCTTGGATCTCCTCCCACGTCCAGGATCCTTTACCCTCTAAGATGTCCTCCCATGTCCTGTCCTCCTGGCCACGCTGCTTGGTCAGTTTTTGGTGGGATCTTCTGTAACGGCTCTCGTTGGTAGAAGGAAGAGTGGACCAAAGCGCAGCGTGGAAAGTGTTCATGATTCTTTTATTTAAAAACCACTCAAACAAGAATAACAAAAGCGAAAATGAAAGCACACAGATCTGTCAGGCAGAAACACTAAACAGAAAACAAGATCCCACAAAACCCAAAAGGAAAATGACAACTTATATGTGATCCCCAATCAGAGACAACGATAGATTGGGAACCACACTCGGCCAAAACAAAGAAATAGAAAACGTAGACTTATCCACCTGAGTCACACCCTGACCTAAACAAACATAGAGAATAATAAGGATCTCTAAGGTCAGGGTGTGACAAAAATGAACACCAAAAAAACAACAAAAGATAAACGAACGTAAAGTTCTGCAGGGCTATACAGCTACTATGCAAAAACATGATCCCACAAACTCAGGTGGAAAACAGGCTGCCTAAGTATGATTCCCAATCAGAGACAACAATAGACAGCTGCCTGTGATTGGGAACCATACTCGGCCAACAAAGAAATAGAAAAATAGAATGCCCACCCAAATCACACCCTGACCTAACCACATAGAGAAATAAACAGGCTCTCTGAGGTCAGGGCGTGACAGCACCAAATGGCTTGTTTCGTAAAGCTACAGTACCATAGAATAGCTGCTAACTTAAATACAGCCAATCAAATAAGAGTTGCTGTGTTTATAGATAGAGTGAAATGGTGATGACATATTTTTCCTTTTTATTTTATTTTAATTAAATAGTCTCTTACAACAATTAAAGACAATGTTAATCATGTGTCTTATTTCTCCTTAAAGCAACAGAGAGAGAAGTCATCCAAGGCCATTACAACATCAATGTCTCAATTCTGCTAAATGGCAGAGGAAAGATAATAGACATGTGTGCATGCATATTAATTAACTGATAATGAGAAGATAAGAGCCCTTCTCTCTACAGGTGTGGAACCACTAATCAATTGCCAGTGAAAATGGGGTAAAAATGAGTTTTGTTTTATCCCACATCTGAAATTAAAAAGCTATTTAGAACCACATTTTCCAACAAAGTGCTTTTCATTTATCTTCTCAAACACATTATTCAATCACAATTTCCATTTGTATAATGGTAATATTTTCATGTAATTTCCCGCTTCCTCTGTGATGGGTATTTGTGATATGGGCTTTGTGAAAAGGCTATTCCCTTCCAGCTCTATTCACTCGCTGGTAATAAATGTACAATATATTTCAGATTAATAAATGTCTTGAGCAAATGAACCAGGGCCTTGGACAGTCCACCAAATACTGATGGATCACTTTTGCTCCCTGGTGGTGACATACAGAACTGTTGGTATGTTTATATGCCCCCTGGTGGCAGAAAAGGGCATTGCAGTATCATGTATTTGTATCTTTGGGAACCATTTACTTTATGGGTAATAACAAGCAGGCTGCTGTCTACCCAAACACAGAGCTGTAACAGCTTCCTGATGCAGTGTTATGTAGTGTTGGAGCCTAGGACTGCTGGAGTGGTCAGTAATATGCTGTACAGCTGGGAAAAAAACTGCCTTCAAAGCCTACTGATTTGGCTGCTGTTTGGTTTAGCCTGCGGCAGGATTGGAAGCTTTTTAAATAACTGATTGTAACTGCCACCTTAGAACAGAGGTGTGTGATAGAGAGTGAGATAGAGATGGAGGTAAGAACAATAAAGGGCATTAGTCAGATTGAATCTGTACATTTACTACCATGTCTCATTGTTGTTACAATGACCATACTAGCACATTAACAGGATATAAACATGGCACTGTGGACACTGAAGGTCCAGTTGAGAGATTGAGAGAGTGTTCTGGACCAGCAACAGTAGACAGAGTAAGGAACCTGTGGCAGGAAGCCTACATCACAGAGGGGAGTGTCTGGCTGGTAGGTCTACATCACAGAGCGGAGTGTGTGGCTGGTAGGTTACATCACAGAGCGGAGTGTGTGGCTGGTAGGTCTACATCACAGAGTGAAGTGTGTGGCTGGTAGGTCTACATCACAGAGTGGAGTGTGTGGCTGGTAGGTCTACATCACAGAGTGGAGTGTGTGGTTGGTAGGTCTACATCACAGAGTGGAGTGTGTGGCTGGTAGGTCTACATAACAGAGCGGGGTGTGTGGCTGGTGGGTCTACATCACAGAGTGGAGCTGGGTGTGTGGCTGGTAGGTCTACATCACAGAGCGGGGTGTGTGGCTGGTAGATCTACATCACAGAGTGGAGCGGGGTGTGTGGCTGGTTGATTACACCACAGAGCGGGGTGTGTGGCTGGTAGATCTACATCACAGAGTGGAGCGGGGTGTGTGGCTGGTTGATTACACCACAGAGCAGGGTGTGTGGCTGGTAGGTCTGCATCACAGAGTGGAGTGTGTGGCTGGTAGGTTACATTGCAGAGTGGAGTGGGGTGTGTGGCTGGTAGGTCTACATCACAGAGCGGGGTGTGTGGCTGGTAGGTCTACATCACAGAGCGGGGTGTGTGGCTGGTAGGTCTACATCACAGAGTGGAGCGGGGTGTGTGGCTGGTAGATCTACATCACAGAGTGGAGCGGGGTGTGTGGCTGGTTGATTACACCACAGAGCAGGGTGTGTGGCTGGTAGGTCTGCATCACAGAGCGGAGTGTGTGGCTGGTAGGTTACATTGCAGAGTGGAGCGGGGGGTGTGGCTGGTAGGTCTACATCACAGAGCGGGGTGTGTGGCTGGTAGATCTACATCACAGAGTGGAGCGGGGTGTGTGGCTGGTTGATTACACCACAGAGCGGGGTGTGTGGCTGGTAGATCTACATCACAGAGTGGAGCGGGGTGTGTGGCTGGTTGATTACACCACAGAGCAGGGTGTGTGGCTGGTAGGTTACATTGCAGAGTGGAGCGGGGTGTGTGGCTGGTAGGTCTACATCACAGAGCGGGGTGTGTGGCTGGTAGGTCTACATCACAGAGCGGGGTGTGTGGCTGGTAGGTCTACATCACAGAGTGGAGCGGGCGTGTGGCTGGTAAGTTACATCACAGAGCGGAGTGTGTGGCTGGTTAGTTACATCACAGAGTGGGGTGTGTGGCTGGTAGGTCTACATCACAGAGGGGAGTGTGTGGCTGGTAGGTTACCTCACAGAGTGGAGTGTGTGGCTGGTAGGTTACATCACAGAGTGGAGTGTGTGGCTGGTAGGTTACATCACAGAGTGGAGTGTGTGGCTGGTAAGTTACATCACAGAGTGGAGTGTGTGGCTGGTAGGTTACTTCACAGTGTGGAGTGTCTGGCTGGTAGGTCTACATCACAGAGTGGAGTGTGTGGCTGGTGGGTCTACATCACAGAGTGGAGTGTGTGGCTGGTAGGTCTACATCACAGAGTGGAGTGTGTGGCTGGTAGGTCTACATCACAGAGTGGAGCGGGGTGTGTGGCTGGTTAGTTACATCACAGAGTGGAGTGTGTGGCTGGTAGGTTACATCACAGAGTGGAGTGTGTGGCTGGTAGGTTACATCACAGAGTGGAGCGGGGTGTGTGGCTGGTAGGTTACATCACAGAGTGGAGCGGGGTGTGTGGCTGGTAGGTTACATCACAGAGTGGAGCGGGCGTGTGGCTGGTAGGTCTACATCACAGAGTGGAGCGGAGTGTGTGGCTGGTAGATTACATCACAGAGTGGAGTCTGTGGCTGGTAGGTTACATTGCAGAGTGGAGCGGGGTGTGTGGCTGGTAGGTCTACATCACAGAGCGGGGTGTGTGGCTGGTAGGTCTACATCACAGAGCGGGGTGTGTGCCTGGTAGGTCTACATCACAGAGTGGAGTGTGTGGCTGGTAGGTCTACATAACAGAGCGGGGTGTGTGGCTGGTAGGTCTACATCACAGAGCGGGGTGTGTGGCTGGTAGATCTACATCACAGAGTGGAGCGGGGTGTGTGGCTGGTTGATTACACCACAGAGCGGGGTGTGTGGCTGGTAGATCTACATCACAGAGTGGAGCGGGGTGTGTGGCTGGTTGATTACACCACAGAGCAGGGTGTGTGGCTGGTAGGTCTGCATCACAGAGCGGAGTGTGTGGCTGGTAGGTTACATTGCAGAGTGGAGCGGGGTGTGTGACTGGTAGGTCTACATCACAGAGCGGGGTGTGTGGCTGGTAGGTCTACATCACAGAGCGGGGTGTGTGGCTGGTAGGTCTACATCACAGAGTGGAGCGGGCGTGTGGCTGGTAAGTTACATCACAGAGCGGAGTGTGTGGCTGGTTAGTTACATCACAGAGTGGGGTGTGTGGCTGGTAGGTTACCTCACAGAGTGGAGTGTGTGGCTGGTAGGTTACATCACAGAGTGGAGTGTGTGGCTGGTAGGTTACATCACAGAGTGGAGTGTGTGGCTGGTAAGTTACATCACAGAGTGGAGTGTGTGGCTGGTAGGTTACATCACAGAGTGGAGTGTCTGGCTGGTAGGTCTACATCACAGAGTGGAGTGTGTGGCTGGTAGGTCTACATCACAGAGTGGAGTGTGTGGCTGGTAGGTCTACATCACAGAGTGGAGCGGGGTGTGTGGCTGGTTAGTTACATCACAGAGTGGAGTGTGTGGCTGGTAGGTTACATCACAGAGTGGAGTGTGTGGCTGGTAGGTTACATCACAGAGTGGAGCGGGGTGTGTGGCTGGTAGGTTACATCACAGAGTGGAGCGGGGTGTGTGGCTGGTAGGTTACATCACAGAGTGGAGCGGGCGTGTGGCTGGTAGGTCTACATCACAGAGTGGAGCGGAGTGTGTGGCTGGTAGATTACATCACAGAGTGGAGTGTGTGGCTGGTAGGTCTACATCACAGAGTGGAGCGGGGTGTGTGGCTGGTAGGTCTACATCACAGAGTGGAGTGTGTGGCTGGTAGGTCTACATCACAGAGTGGAGCGGGGTGTGTGGCTGGTAGGTCTACATCACAGAGTGGAGTGTGTGGCTGGTAGGTCTACATCACAGAGTGGAGCGGGTTGTGTGGCTGGTAGGTCTACATCACAGAGTGGAGCGGGTTGTGTGGCTGGTAGGTCTACATCACAGTGGAGCGGGCGTGTGGCTGGTAGTTCTACATCACAGAGTGGAGCGGGTTGTGTGGCTGGTAGGTCTACATCACAGAGTGGGGTGTGTGGCTGGTAGGTCTACATCACAGAGTGGAGCAGGGTGTGTGGCTGGTAGGTCTACATCACAGAGTGGAGCGGGGTGTGTGGCTGGTCTGGTACCAGATGACACAGGGGTTGATGGACAGTTGTGCAGCATTGCCTTTCTCTGCAGACAGGTCCACCTTCACCTGCAGAAAGGCCAATCTGTACACACACACACGCACGCACGCTGCCACAGCGAGAGAGAGGGAGAGAGAGAGAGAGAGAGGGAGAGAGAGAGAGAGAGAGAGAGAGAGAGAGAGAGAGAGAGAGAGAGAGAGAGAGAGAGAGACCATCTCACTAGCTATACATCACATCTGGTCATGTCAAATAGCCACAGACAGACAGAGAAGTAATAGAGGTGATTGTATCATAGTGCTACCCAATGGGATAGTCATCATTTGTTCAACTTGTTTATGGCTTAATCATTAGAATAGTTAACTTCCATTTGATTGACTAAAGAAAGTGACCCAAAACATAATACAGATAATTGTATTTGCCCATATTTGGGTGATGAGATAGCATAAAAGTGTAACTGGCAGAATGACAGATATCTTACTTTGAGGAGTTTGGGTTAAGAAGATGGAGGTCAGTCGCAGCTTGATATGCCTTCTGTTTCATCTTTGTCTTTCTCTGTAGTTTCTTTAGTCTCCTCAGCGGTGGCCTTACTGGTCGAGCTGGCCGACGCTGGTCTGGTCTCTGACTTTTTAGAAGGGTCCACCACGACAGCACCCCTGCTGGTGTTGCACCCCATGGTTCTGTCCAGTGGGAGACTGATTAAAACAGACGTCCTGTTGAGGTTGTTGGTTTTTTATGAAGTCTGAAAATAACTGTTGTGGAAGCAGGTCCCCCTGGTTTCCATGACGACCAGGATACTTCCTATAGGGCTGAGCCTGCATGGGCACCTGTGTAACCATAGAAATAGAATCCCTAGAACGGACATTCCGATTCAAGTTAATGGAACTGAGGGCCTTCCCCATTCTAGGGATTCTATTTTCTATACTGACCTCTCAGGGTTTTAGTTGACAGGCCTTTGCTGATTGGTTCTTAGAGGATTATTGTGATTTGCTTGCCAAGCAACATCAGTTAAGAATGAACTTCCCATAGCGTGTCAGGACATAGTTACTGATAAACAGTATGGGTATTGTTACTCAATCACTAGGCCGTCATGGAAACCAATTTTCCCCACTATGAAAGTGAATGGCCATTTGTTCGGATGTTTTTCAAAATATGCCATTTTGAAAATTAACAAAATAACAATTTTACTATATCGACATGAGACTAATATACCAAGACTGGTATGTCACATGCTGTTTATGACCTTGTTGTCTATGAGTGACAATATATTCAACATGGAGCTATGTTTCTTTTCCACAGTGACTCTCACTATGTTGTGGTAATGTTGACGGTAGGGTAAGGAGATGTAAAAACTGAGTTATGTTTATCCAACATCACAATACAAAGAAGTAAAGGATTTGTACCACAGATCAGTACAAATGAAACACTGGTAGAGAAATGCAACATGTGAAACTGAAAGTGCCAATTAAACATAATATTATCTAACATCTGGTCCAACAGATACATGTATAATCATTTTAAAAGGCTCACCAATATGTCATATACATTTATCTGTGTTTGATAGTTATATTGATAGTTAGTTATACTGTTTTCTATTTTGAATACTGCACTGTGGGGTAGGGCTTACAAGTTGAGCATTTCACTGTACTTGTGCATGTGACAAATTCAACTTGAAAATTGAAAGTAATTACTACTGTATGTTCCAGAGAGAGACCCCTCCCTCTCACCAAAAACAAACTGTACACAGTGCTCAGTACCAACACAAATCCTTTACTGCTTCCTTAGGTAACTAGGACATGGTTCACAGAGGACTAAAATGTTGAAATATATACTGTATATGATATGTATAATATGATATTTGATACAAAGCCCTAGTTACCCTCAGGTTATTACAATACCCTAATTATTATTACAAATCAGCTTTTCTAATCATGAACATTGCTTGCTAAGAGAACTTCACTGAGTGCTAATGATGCCAATTCTTTCTAACGTTGTAGATCCACATCATCCCTTCTCCTTGGAGGTCTACACTTATTGGAAGAATATGGACCACAGACACTGATGATGGAAGTGTGAAGCATGACGGTAAGTCAACGAAAGTGAGATGTCATCAATGTGTCCCCTTGTGTGCCTTTGCTTGGTGCTGTGCCTTGGCCCTGGTCTGGGATTGTTGCTGGTTCTGGGCCCTGGTCAGTGCCTGGTTGAAGTCCTGGCCGAGGTCCCTGAGCTTTCTCTGCCAGTCTGAAGGTCTATCCTGACAGGGTCTCTTCACAAGCGGCCCACCCTCCTCCTCACCGTCCTCCTGCAGCTGGGCTGCACAGCGCTTCCTGGTGCGTGATTGAAATGTCCTCATCATGTCATTGATCTCTCTCAGATGCTGTGGGATACAGTTGGGATACAACGATTAGCAACACACATGACTGTATGTACGGTGTATTTACGATGACCAGGCCTTTTGCTTTTCACAGTAATTGAAGTTAAAATATGTGTAATGTTAGTTAGGCTTCAGACAGGAAGTATAGAAGAGGGTTAGTTAGGTAACCGTTAGCAGGGTTAGAGAGGTATGTCCAACCTCTGACCTTTGAGGGGCTTCTGCTGACGTAGTAGAGGAACCCAGTGCGGGGGGAGGGGTGTGTGCTGGGCTTGTGGGGGGAGATGTAGAGGGAATGGTGGTTGGAGGGGCGGAGTCTGCGTAAGGATCCAATACGCTGGATGGGGTATGGCGAAAGGGGAGGGGTTTCAACCTGTGCATGGAAAAATGACCAGAATGTCGTCAGAATCTCTGGACAGTGATGAAAGCACTGGGCCTAGGAACAATGCACTGTATATGTACAAGGACTGCTCTTACTTCTATCAACCTGTAAGTACCAATGATGTTATACCTCAGTTTGGACATATTTGAGACCACTGGTAAAGTGTTTCCTACGTATTGTGTATGACAACTACTGACATTAGGTAGTATATGAAAATGTCCCCTCACCCCGGCTATGGTCAGAGAGCTGGAGGTGTAGCGCAGGGCAAAGTCCTTCATCTGTTTGACATAGACGGTGTTGTAGAAATAGATGAGGTGTCCTCTCTCCTCCTGGTTCTGTCTACAGGGAGATCTGCGTCCTGTAGGATGGGTGGGAGGGCTCTGGTAGGTAAGCAAGCTACTGCTGGGGTCTACATCAACTGGAAAACAGAGCAGCATCACATTCAAAAATCATTCTTCATGAAATAATTTGTTAATTCATGCACATTATGATGCAAACATATCCATGTGAATGTATATATTTTTCTATTTGTCTAACTGTTTTCTCTGTTGGATCCTCCAGGAGAGTTTTGTGAGGTCTTGGTGTTTCTCCCTGAGATCAGAACACTTCTGAATACCTGACAGAAGGACAATACAGACTTCATCAACTACACAATAACAAACGAGTTGGATTTAACTCACACACAAAAGCAAGCAAAACATTGATCTCCTTACACAGTTGCTTGCTTGAGGCTGAGTCTTGTAGCACTGCATGATGAGCTTGAAGGGCATGTCCACTTTGGTTACCTGCATGAGCAACACACAGCATAAACATGGAAATTAGGTAATATATTACATTATAATCATCAATACACAGCTGAAGAGGTATAGAAGGCTGAATGCCTTGCTGTCGATCACCCAAGTCATAAAACCATCTGCATTAAGGAAGTATAGCAAAACGTCTAGAGGCAAAGCAAATAGTGCTACCTTGGCCATGACATAGATGGCACACATGAGTATTTGGTCCAGGTGTCGGTCTAGCATGAGGTCAGTGCAGTGGACCAAGGAGTGTTCAACGCAGGTCCAGATCTTCAGCCGCAGAGCCTCACAGATGTCCAGTTTAACACAGATGTCCCTCAGACGCATGCTCACCAGGTGGTAGACCTGAGACAGAGGGAAGGAGTATGGCCTTTGTCTTGTGGATCTTGTAACTAAATATCTAGGCTCATAGCATTCAGGCCAGCTCAGGTATGTAGAAATCTGAGTAAAGCCTACCTTGCGGAGGAACAGTGAGATGGAGCCCTTACTCTGGGTAGAGGGTAGAGGGTTCTGGGGCTGCTGGATAGAGGTGCTGGAGACTTGCTGTGGAGGAATGGGCTGACCTACAACTCTGAAGGTAAATGTGATGGCTCCCCGGTCGTTGGCAATGCCTGGGTGTGGAAGAGGTTTAATTGAACAAATAGCACTGGTTGTTGTGATATGTAAACAAGGTATATAACATATTTATTATAAGATGTATTACATTATGTCAGTATTCTATTAGGGTTGTCATTTCTATGGCCATATTGGGTTTCATCTGAGGGAAAGTCTTTACCTCGAATCGGTATGGTGACTGACTGGTCATTGTTAGGGGTGACAGTGGCTGATGCCATGGTGACTACAGTCTGTCCAGTAACAATGACAGAGGAGGACTGGGATGGGCTGACTGGTGTGGTAGGGCAAGTAGCCGTCTTTGAGCCAGCAGGGGGTGAGCTGTAGCGTTCATGGTGGGTAATCGGGGAGTTTAGGTCAATTCCATGGATCCCATTCACAACGCTTGGGGTCAAGTGTGAAGGGTTGGGAGGGATCTTGGCCATCTTGTCTGTGTCCTCTGAGTATTGGGGGAGCATCACCTTGAACACACATAGAACCATCTGTTACCTTAAGTTTGGGATCATTTTGTTTCCTCTATTGAATGGAACGACAGCCGCCATGCTGCCATATTAGACCAACTTGTTTTGAGTGCGCCAGCGGTGTTGCTCTATATATTTTGAGAGGGTGCACTGTATATTTTGCCCAGTTGACAAACAGGTGAATTTGAACCTTTGCCCACTAACCTGATGGTATGCAGGCAGCTGTCCCTGACCCTTAGCAGCTCTGATCTGGTCCCAGAGTGGTGAGTCTCTCCTCCAGGCCAGACTCTCCAGGATCTGCTCCTCTATATGGGTCAGATGCCTGACCACACCCGGCAGCAAACCCTCCTCAGCCCGCAGCACCAGCTCTATCACCTGGCACACACCACACACAGTAGAGGGTTAAAGAGCACCTAAATAGATCACTAAGATTACAGTAGACGTGTTTGAACCCAGGACGTCTGTATGCCCCAAGACTGTGTAAGCCCTCTGAGCCCAAGCCTAGGCATTAGCTTGAGGAGCTAACATAATGCTTCAGTTTTCAGGTAAGGTTACTTATCACGTGAAACCACCTCCTTTACACAAAACCTACGATGTTACATTACAGTATGACATGTACTGCAGGTGTTTTGTGTAGATGTTACCTTGTAGAAATCGTATGGCGCCAAGCTAAAGATGTCAATGACCAGGGGGAAGCTGCCTGGTGGCTGATGGGAGAAGATTACCATCTCCAGACAACAGGCCACTAGAGAGCGCTGGAACAGATCATGCTCCAGAATGCCCTGCCAAGAAACAAGTCATCAATGACAACCTCTATACTATACATGTCTATACAACAGTGCCCCCAGAGGGAATTGTAACGTGAACGCGTAATGACACTAAACAATGCAGTTCCAGTCATACACAGCAGAGGGCAGAGGACTCACTGAAATGTCTTTGGCTCCCAGCCTCTTCCTCTCCTGATTGATGACAGCCTCTAGAACCCTGTAGTACAAAGCCTCTGTCTGGCTGGAGAACTTCACTCCTCTCTCTACAAGCAACAGGAAGTTACTGAAATGTCAATATATCAACACATGCATATACACAGACACAAACACACACACCTCTGTCTAGGCTGCAGTTCTCTTCCCATGGTTCCTGGTAGTGCTGGACGAAGGTGTGGAGCATGTCTCTCAGTCTAGTGGAGATGACCTCACTAGGGTTTCTGGCACAGGACCTAAACAAAATACACCTTAAAGAACCATACAGCCACTTTTCTACTTTTCTTCCTCCAAATCAGAACCAACTCCATAATAGGAAGAATGTGTAACATACAGTGCCTTGCGAAAGTATTCGGCCCCCTTGAACTTTGCGACCTTTTGCCACATTGTCCGGACCTCTGGCAGTCTCTATGGGGGTGCCACAGGGTTCAATTCTTGGACCGACTCTCTTCTCTGTATACATCAATGAGGTCGCTCTTGCTGCTGGTGAGTCTCTGATCCACCTCTACGCAGACGACACCATTCTGTATACTTCCGGCCCTTCTTTGGACACTGTGTTAACAACCCTCCAGGCAAGCTTCAATGCCATACAACTCTCCTTCCGTGGCCTCCAATTGCTCTTAAATACAAGTAAAACTAAATGCATGCTCTTCAACCGATCGCTACCTGCACCTACCCGCCTGTCCAACATCACTACTCTGGACGGCTCTGACTTAGAATACGTGGACAACTACAAATACTTAGGTGTCTGGTTAGACTGTAAACTCTCCTTCCAGACCCATATCAAACATCTCCAATCCAAAGTTAAATCTAGAATTGGCTTCCTATTTCGCAACAAAGCATCCTTCACTCATGCTGCCAAACATACCCTTGTAAAACTGACCATCCTACCAATCCTCGACTTTGGCGATGTAATTTACAAAATAGCCTCCAATACCCTACTCAACAAATTGGATGCAGTCTATCACAGTGCAATCCGTTTTGTCACCAAAGCCCCATATACTACCTACCATTGCGACCTGTACGCTCTCGTTGGCTGGCCCTCGCTTCATACTCGTCGCCAAACCCACTGGCTCCATGTCATCTACAAGACCCTGCTAGGTAAAGTCCCCCCTTATCTCAGCTCGCTGGTCACCATAGCATCTCCCACCTGTAGCACACGCTCCAGCAGGTATATCTCTCTAGTCACCCCCAAAACCAATTCTTTCTTTGGCCGCCTCTCTTTCCAGTTCTCTGCTGCCAATGACTGGAACGAACTACAAAAATCTCTGAAACTGGAAACACTTATCTCCCTCACTAGCTTTAAGCACCAACTGTCAGAGCAGCTCACAGATTACTGCACCTGTACATAGCCCACCTATAATTTAGCCCTATCAACTACCTCTTTCCCAACTGTATTTTATTTATTTATTTATTTTGCTCCTTTGCACCCCATTATTTGTATTTCTACTTTGCACATTCTTCCATTGCAAAACTACCATTCCAGTGTTTTACTTGCTATATTGTATTTACCTTGCCACCAAGGCCTTTTTTGCCTTTACCTCCCTTCTCACCTCATTTGCTCACATTGTATATAGACTTGTTTATACTTTATTATTGACTGTATGTTTGTTTTACTCCATGTGTAACTCTGTGTTGTTGTATCTGTCGAACTGCTTTGCTTTATCTTGGCCAGGTCGCAATTGTAAATGAGAACTTGTTCTCAACTTGCCTACCTGGTTAAATAAAGGTAAAATAAATAAATAAAATAAAATAAACATTTCAGGCTTCAAACATAAAGATATAAAACTGTATTTTTTTGTGAAGAATCAACAACAAGTGGGACACAATCATGAAGTGGAACGACATTTATTGGATATTTCAAACTTTTTTAACAAATCAAAAACTGAAAAATTGGGCGTGCAAAATTATTCAGCCCATTAAAGTTAATACTTTGTAGCGCCACCTTTTGCTGCGATTACAGCTGTAAGTCGCTTGGGGTATGTCTCTATCAGTTTTGCACATCGAGAGACTGACATTTTTTCCCATTCCTCCTTGCAAAACAGCTCGAGCTCAGTGAGGTTGGATGGAGAGCATTTGTGAACAGCAGTTTTCAGTTCTTTCCACAGATTCTCGATTGGATTCAGGTCTGGACTTTGACTTGGCCATTCTAACACCTGGATATGTTTATTTTTGAACCATTCCATTGTAGATTTTGCTTTATGTTTTGGATCATTGTCTTGTTGGAAGACAAATCTCCGTCCCAGTCTCAGGTCTTTTGCAGACTTCATCAGGTTTTCTTCCAAAATGGTCTTGTATTTGGCTCCATCCATCTTCCCATCAATTTTAACCATCTTCCCTGTCCCTGCTGAAGAAAAGCAGGCTCAAACCATGATGCTGCCACCACCATGTTTGACAGTGGGGATGGTGTGTTCAGCTGTGTTGCTTTTACGCCAAACATAACGTTTTGCATTGTTGCCAAAAAGTTCAATTTTGGTTTCATCTGACCAGAGCACCTTCTTCCACATGTTTGGTGTGTCTCCCAGGTGGCTTGTGGCAAACTTTAAACTACACTTATGGATATCTTTAAGAAATGGCTTTCTTCTTGCCACTCTTCCATAAAGGCCAGATTTGTGCAATATACGACTGATTGTTGTCCTATGGACAGAGTCTCCCACCTCAGCTGTAGATCTCTGCAGTTCATCCAGAGTGATCATGGGCCTATTGGCTGCATCTCTGATCAGTCTTCTCCTTGTATGAGCTGAAAGTTTAGAGGGACGGCCAGGTCTTGGTAGATTTGCAGTGGTCTGATACTCCTTCCATTTCAATATTATCGCTTGCACAGTGCTCCTTGGGATGTTTAAAGCTTGGGAAATCTTTTTGTATCCAAATCCGGCTTTAAACTTCTTCACAACAGTATCTCGGACCTGCCTGGTGTGTTCCTTGTTCTTCATGATGCTCTCTGCGCTTTTAACGGACCTCTGAGACTATCACAGTGCAGGTGCATTTATACGGAGACTTGATTACACACAGGTGGATTGTATTTATCATCATTAGTCATTTAGGTCAATATTGGATCATTCAGAGATCTTCACTGAACTTCTGGAGAGAGTTTGCTGCACTGAAAGTAAAGGGGCTGAATAATTTTGCACGCCCAATTTTTCAGTTTTTGATTTGTTAAAAAAGTTTGAAATTCTCCAATAAATGTCGTTCCACTTCATTATTGTGTCCCACTTGTTGTTGATTCTTCACAAAAAAATACAGTTTTATATCTTTATGTTTGAAGCCTGAAATGTGGCAAAAGGTCGCAAAGTTCAAGGGGGCCGAATACTTTCGCAAGGCACTGTAGTAAAACAACATGTGTTGTACACTGACCATAGATCACAGTGTACTCTACCATAGGCTACAGGCCCAAATACATTTCCCCTGCGGCACATTACAGTCTACTACAGTTACGTATGAGGCCCACACAGACACATGCCCACCATAGCTGACCTGAATGTTCTAGCCAGACTGTCACTGGGTACATGTCTCTGGGTTGCCATGACGACCTCCAGCCGCTCACAGCACCTCCGCTGGTAGAGTATAGCTCCGTGTCAGTCAGTGGAGTAGCAGTGGACACCTGTACATAATGCATACACCAGGCAGAGGTTTGAAAACCCTTTAGAGCGGTACATGAGACCGTATAAATAGGATCATCATTATACTTCCTTGCATGAGAAACATGTGAAACAACAGTTTAAATTTACAACACGAACCACACAGTAATGATATTAAGTCATCTCAGAGATAATTGGGCCCAAAAGGCTTGTGTACTGTATTTAGAGTCAATTTAATGTGTGTGTGTGTGTGTGTGTGTGTGTGTGTGTGTGTGTGTGTGTGTGTGTGTGTGTGTGTGTGTGTGTGTGTGTGTGTGTGTGTGTGTAGGGAGGGGGCTGGCCTTCAGCTATGAGATGAAAACGATGATGAACTGCAAAAATACGATATTTCCTGTTGAAGAGGAATATTCAGATTTAGCGTTTTTTAATGTTTCTCAGTTTGTCTAGCAGTTCTACAGTTCTGCTGTGGAAGGATTCAGAGAGAGAGAGAGACTTCACCATTATTAAATAAATCAAAACAGGAACATTTTACATTTGGTTAAAATAAATAATGAAATAATCTCAACAGATAAAAATGTTGTCCTGTGTGCTACAAACACTGTACTTCGGCTATCCCCATAGGAGAACCCTTTGAGGAACCATTTTTGGTTCAAGGTAGAACCCTTTTGGGTTCCATGTAGGACCCATGTAGGTTCTCTTATGGAGACAGCCGTAGAACCGTTTGGAATGTACAGTACTGTATATCCCTCCACTAGAATCCCCCATACTTTAATAAAGACAGCTTCTCCATCCTAGAGGGGGAGATCATAATTTCCAGAACCAGGTAAATGTTCTAGTCTGTGGAGACCTAAACGCCTGAACTGAACAAGAACCTGACACACTCAGAACACAGGGGGACAAAAACCTACCTGGAGGTGCCAGCATTCCCTCGCCAATATGCCCAACAACTACGACAAAACAACCAACAAAAACGGGTCACACAACTCCTGCAGCTCTGTCGCACGCTGGGTCTGTACGTAGTCAATGGTAGGCTTCGAGGGGACTCCTACGGTAGGTACACCTACAGCTCATGTCTTGGCAGCAGTACTGTAAACTACTTTATCATCAACCTCAACCCAGTGTCTTTCAGAGCGTTCACAGTCAGCCCACTGACACCCCACCTATACAAATTTATGGAATGCGGTGTTGGGGGAAAACATGTACACAAACAATGTGTACATGTATGCAGTTAAAATTAGCCCCAAAAAATTGAGCCCCACCCTCTTCAACATTTATACCAACAAACTGGCGAGGGCTCAGTCTGCACCTGGCCACACCCTACTAGACTCTGAAGTCAAATGTTGGCTGTTTTGCAGATGATCTGGTGCTTCTGTCCCCAACTAAGCAGCACCTAGATCTTCTGCAGATTCTGTCAGACTTGGGCCCTGACAGTTAATCTCAGTAAGACAAAAATAATGTTCCAAAAAAGGTCCCGTTTCCAGCCACACAAATACAAATTCCACCTAGATATTGTTGCCCTAGATCACACAAAACAATATACCTACCTTGACCTACACACCAGCACCACAGAAGCCCTCTATGGTTATGAGGTCTGGGGTCCTCTCACAAACGATTCATTCACAAAGCCCAAATTGACTCTATGCAGAATTATGAAAAAACATCCTCAATGTAAAACGTAAAACTGCAAATAATGCATCCAGAGCAGAATTAGGACGACTCCAGCTAATGATCAAAATCCAGAAAAGAGCAATTAAATTCCACAAGAGAGATGAACCTGAAGAGGAGTCCCCTCAGCCAGCGGGTACTCTGTTCACAACAGGACAGCAACACAATTAGATCCAACCAAATCATGAGAAAACAAAAAGATAATTACTTGACACATTGGAAAGAATCAACAAAAAAACTGAGCAAACTGGAATGTTATTTGGCCCTAAACAGAGAATACACAGTAGCAGAATACCTGACCACTGTGACTGACCCAATATTAAGAAAAGCTTTGACAATGTACAGGCTCAGTGAGCATGGCCTTGCTATTGAAAGGTCACCATCGGCAGACCTGACTCTCAAGAGAAGACAGGAGATGGAAACCTAGCTGCATTTCCTAACCTCCTGCCAAATGTAAGACCATATTAGAGTCACATACAGCGCATTCAGAAAGTATTCAACCCCCTTGACTTATTCCACATTTTGATGTGTTACAGCCTGAATTCAAAATGGATTAAATTGATTTACACACAATACCCAATAATGAAAGCATGATTTTTTAGAAATGTTTTCTAATTTATTAAAAATCAAATACAGAAATATCTAATTTACATAAGTATTCACACACCTGAGTCAATAGATGTTAGAATCACTTTACAGTCTTTCTGGGTAAGTCTCTAAGAGCTTTCCACACCTGGATTGTACAACATTTACACATTATTATTAAAAGCTCTGTCAAGTTGGTTGATCATGGCTAGACAGCCATCTTCATGTCTTGCCATAGATGTTCTAAATTGTAATTAGGCCACATTAAATGTTGTCTTGGTAAGCAACTCCAGTGTATATTTGCCTTTTTGTTTTAGGTTATTTTCCTGCTGAGAGGAATTTGTCTCCCAGTGTCTGGTGGAAAGCAGACTGAATCAGATTTGCTTAACGGCAGGTAGCCTAGTGGTTAGAGCGTTGGGCCAGTACCCGAAAAGTAGCTAGAGCGAATCCCTGAGCTGACAAGGTAAACATTTGTCGTTCTGCCCCTGAACAAGGCACTGTTCCTAGGCCGTCAATGTAAATAAGAATTTGTTCTTAAATGGCTTGCCTGGTTAAATATTTTTTTTTACTCTATTCTGTTTCTTTTTACTCTACAAAACTCCCTTGCTGATGACAAGCATACCCATAACATGATGCACCCACCACCATGCTTGAAAATATGAAGAGTGGTACTCAGTGATGTGTTTTGCTGGATTTTCCCGAAGCATAATACTTTGTATTCAGGACATAAAGTTAATTTCTTCGCCACGTTTTGCAGTTTTACTTTAGTGCCTTGCTGCAAACTGGATGTATGTTTTGGAATATTTTTTTTTCTGTACAGGCTTCCTTCTTATCACTCTGTCCTTTAGGTTAATATTATAAAGTAACTACAATGTTGTTGATCCATTCTCAGTTTTCTCCTATCACAGCCATTAAACTCTGTAACTGTTTTAAAGTCCCCATTGGTGTCATGGTTAAATTCTTGAGCAGTTTCATTCCTCTCCTGCAACTGAGCTGGGAGGGACGCCTGTATCTTCGTAGTGACTGGGTGTATTGATACATCCAAAGGGATATTCAATGTCTGATTATTTTATTTGACCCATTTACCAATAGGTGCCCTTCTTTGCATTGGAAAACCTCCCTGGTCTTTGTGGTTCAATCAGTGTTTGAAATTCACTGCTTGACTGAGGGACTTTACAGATAATTGTACAGTATGGTTCGGTTACAGAGATGAGGTAGTCATTCAGAAGGTAGTCGTTCATGTTAAACACTATTATTGCACACGGAGTCTATGTAACTTATTATGTGACTGGTTAGGCACATTTTTACTCCTGAATGTATTTAGGCATGCCATAACAAAGGGGTTGAATACTTATTGACTTAAGACATTTTAGCTCTTCATTTTTAATTAATTTGGTAACATTTCTAAAAACATAATTCCACTTTGACATTATAGGGTATTGTGCGTTGGCCGGTGACACAAAATCTAAATTTATTCCAAATAAAAATTCAGGCTGTCAAGCAACAAAATGTGGAAAAAGTCAAGGGGTAGAGGATCTCTCTATGAGTGTGTGAAAATGAAGTTCAACTGGTTTTGTATATAAACCAGATAAGTCAGTGAGTGGGGAGGTGGATGCTGATTCTGAACATGTTGTGTACTATATCTGAGGAATCATTCAAGTTATGGTAAGTCAGTGAGATAAGCTGGGTGTGGTTATTGGGAAGGTATTTGAGGATGATGCTAGCAATGACTGTCGTTATGGGTTGCAGGTGATAATCAGTTTTACTTTGTCCACACTAAGGAGTATCACTTTGGGTAGAGACCAACACAGAGAGAGAGACAGAGAGGGAGCGAGGGAGAGCAACAGAGAGGTAGAGAGAAAGACAAAGACCAACACAGAGAGAGAGGGAGCGAGGGAGAGCAACAGAGAGGTAGAGAGAGAGAGAAAGAGCAACACAGAGAGAGAAATAGAGGGCTACAATATAAGATGTAAGGTTATGCCAGGTGAAGTTCTCGATATTCTGACGTGATTCATAACTGTACACCTGTAAATTACAGCCAGAGCCAGGCTGAGGCTGGACAGGCCAATGTTGAACCACATCAATTCCTGTGTTCTGTCAGAGTCAAAACTGTACACTGTGTTCCTATGCACTGTCACACAGTACACCACGAACATTGAATCTAAAAATACCTTTCATTCATTCCCTACGAGCAACCGTACTGTTCCAACCCCAGACACTGGCCAACAGGCCTGGGTTCAAATACTATTTGAAATCTTTCAAAAACTTTAGCTGGGCTTGATTGAGCTTGCATGGCGCAATTGAACCAATAGAATAGTCATATAAGTGCAAACCCTGCTCATATGGCATTACAGCCTTGTTCTAAAGCAAACGCTACAATTATTTGAAAGATTTCAGATAGCATATGAATCCAGGTCTGCTGGCCAACCTATCCCTCTCTCACTCTGCAGTATTGGGACGAAGCCTTGGTTGGCTTGGCTCTACTCCATCCACTACCAGGAAAATGGATTTAGCTCACCTCCCACTGAGTCAATTCAACCTTCCTATCTGTTCTGTGGAAGTTGATGGTTATAGTAAGGCTTTAACTCTGTCACTGTAACATCCCTCCTGAGAGCAAGCTACAGTCATAAGGGAGAGGTAGCTACTATGAGCCATGTGCTGGGTACTAATATTACTATGCATATGCTCTCACCCATGTGGGCTACACACCGGATGTGGCCCACCAACTGACAACATGCGTCACCAGCTGCCAACTCCTTCAGAATCAGTTTGTCATCTTACCCACCACCACCACGCCTCTCTCTGTTCCCATGTTGGCTCTCTGTCACACTGCAATATCTTTAGAACTGACTGACTGCAGCGTCAGTGACAACCTCCAGAATACTTTTACTTTCTACAGGGGCACACACATCATTCAAAATACATATACAACTAAAGTGTTTTGCATCCATTTCAGAGAAATGGAACAGAACAATGTTGCATTTTATCTTGGCAATCTAACAACCCCTACCAGCCACAAATCATACATGATCATCATCCATAATAACATCAGCTAGACACACATCAACCCAGAACAAACAACATCCTGTGACATGTTATTTCCTGTAGTGTTACAGAGACAAAGAGAGACAAAAGAGCTGCAGTGATGCAACAAGCTACTTACAGAGGCTCGTGAGAAGGATGTGATTCTGTTTTGTAGAGGCTTGGAGACACACTGCCTCTCTGCTTCTCTCTCTGTGGGACTAGCCAGGCTGAACAGCTGTGGGTGTGTGGGTGAGCATCAGAGCAGCACAGAGCAGTGAGCGCTACTATAAGTCTACAGGCAGGCAGCAGCAGGCTGCAGTGCACTGAGACAGAGAGGAAGCTGAAGCTCTGGCTCAGCCCATTGGCTCACAGCTCACAACAGACAAGCCCCAACTTGTCATCTGCAATGGGTTGCTATGATAAGAGGCCTGAGGGCTGAGACTCACAGAGCAACAAGCGCCCCCTGGGGTGGAGTAGGAACATAATAGGGCATACAGGAAGCAGAAGAAAAGCAGTACATTAATAAGTAATACTTTACAACAATATATACTATATCAGTTTTGAAAATGACTTTTTAACCACACTATTAACTAAGAACTTATAATCCTATATTTACAGTTGAAGTCAGAAGTTTACATACACTTAGGTTGGAGTCATTAAAACTCATTTTTCAACCACTCCACACATTTCTTGTTAACAAACTATAGTTTTGGCAAGTCGTTTAGGACATCTACTTTGTGCATGACACAAGTAATTTTTCCAACAATTGTTGAGACAGATTATTTCACTTATAATTCACTGTATCACAATTCCAGTGGGTCAGAAGTTTACATACTCTAAGCTGACTGTGCCTTTAAACAGCTTGGAAAATTCCCGAAAATGATGTCATGGCTTTAGAAGCTTCTGAGAGGCTAATTGACATAATTTGAGTCAATTGAAGGTGTACCTGTGGATGTACTTCAAGGCCTACCTTCAAACTCAGTGCCTCTTTGCTTGACATCATGGGAAAATCAAAAGAAATCAGCCAAGACCTCAGAAAAAGAACTGTAGACCTCCACAAGTCTGGTTCATCTTTGGGAACAATTTCCAAACGCCTGAACGTACCACGTTCATCTGTACAAACAATAGTACGCAAGTATGGGACCATGGGACCACGCAGCCGTCAGACCGCTCAGGAAGGAGACGCGTTCCGTCTCCTAGAGATGAATGTGCTTTGGTGTGAAATCTGCAAATCAATCCAAGAACAACAGCAAAGAACCTTGTGAAGATGCTGGAGGAAACAGGTACAAAAGTATCTATATCCACAGTAAAATTAGTCCTATATCGACATAGCCTGAAAGGCCAATCAGCAAGGAAGACGCCACTGCTCCAAAACCGTCATAAAAAAGCAAGGCTACGGTTTGCAACTGCACATGGGGACAAAGATGGTACTTTTTGGAGAAATATCCTCTGGTCTGATGAAACAAACTGTTTGGCCATAATGACCATCATTATGTTTGGAGGAAAAAGAGGGATGCTTGCAAGCCGAGGAACACCATCGCAAATGTGAAGCACGGGGGTGGCAGCATCATGTTGTGGGGGTGGCAGCATCATGTTGTGGGGGTGCTTTGCTGCAGGAGAGACTGGTGCACTTCACAAAATAGATGGCATCATGAGGCAAGACAATTACAGGGAAATATTGAAGCAACATCTCAAGACATCAGTCAGGAAGCTAAAGCTTGGTTGAAAATGGGTCTTCCAAATGGACAATGACCCCAAGCATACTTCCAAAGTTGTGGAAAAATGGCTTAAGGACAACAAAGGCAAGGTATTGGAGTGGCCATTACAAAGCCCTGACCTCAATCCTTTTGAACATTTGTGGGCAGAACTAAAGAACCGTATGCGAGCAAGGAGGCCTACAAACCTGACTCAGTTACACCAGAATGGGACAAAATTCACCCAACTTATTGTGGGAAGCTTGTGGAAGGTAACCCAAAACGTTTGACCCAAGTTAAACTATTTAAAGGCAATGCTACCAAGTACTAATTCAGTGTATGTAAACTTCTGACCCACTGGGAATGTGATGAAACAAATCAAATCTGAAATAAATAATTCTCTCTACAATTATTCTGATATTTCACGTTCTTAAAATAAAGTGGTGATCCTAATTGACCTAAGACAAGGAATTTTTACAAGGATTAAATGTCAGGAATTGTGAAAACTAAGTTTAAATGTATTTGGCTAATGTGAATGTAAACTTCCGACTTCAACTGTATATCGCCAGTGAACAATAAATAACATTGTAATTCTGGATTCCTTGAAGTGCCTGTAACTGGGTCAATGTGAAAGAATAGAGTAAGACAGGCTTCATGGATAGTCAGAATATGTTTAATAAAAATAATTAAACTTCAATTTCCTCTATATAACTTTATAGAAAGTAATCCAATAAATTACAAATTACTTTTTAAGATGCTTGTCCTCCTCACTACATAACACATTATTCCACTACACAGACCACAACTTGTCCTCCCCACTTCATAACGTATTATTCCACTACACAGACCACAACTTGTCCTCCCCACTACATAACGTATTATTCCACTACACAGACCACAACTTGTCCTCCCCACTTCATAACGTATTATTCCACTACACAGACCACAACTTGTCCTCCCCACTACATAACGTATTATTCCACTACACAGACCACAACTTGTCCTCCCCACTTCATAACGTATTATTCCACTACACAGACCACAACTTGTCCTCCCCACTTCATAACGTATTATTCCACTACACAGACCACAACTTGTCCTCCCCACTACATAACGTATTATTCCACTACACAGACCACAACTTGTCCTCCCCACTACATAACGTATTATTCCACTACACAGACCACAACTTGTCCTCCCCACTTCATAACGTATTATTCCACTACACAGACCACAACTTGTCCTCCCCACTTCATAACGTATTATTCCACTACACAGACCACAACTTGTCCTCCCCACTTCATAACGTATTATTCCACTACACAGACCACAACTTGTCCTCCCCACTTCATAACGTATTATTCCACTACACAGACCACAACTTGTCCTCCCCACTACATAACATATTATTCCACTACACAGACCACAACTTGTCCTCCCCACTTCATAACGTATTATTCCACTACACAGACCACAACTTGTCCTCCCCACTTCATAACGTATTATTCCACTACACAGACCACAACTTGTCCTCCCCACTACATAACGTATTATTCCACTACACAGACCACAACTTGTCCTCCCCACTTCATAACGTATTATTCCACTACACAGACCACAACTTGTCCTCCCCACTACATAACGTATTATTCCACTACACAGACCACAACTTGTCCTCCCCACTTCATAACGTATTATTCCACTACACAGACCACAACTTGTCCTCCCCACTTCATAACGTATTATTCCACTACACAGACCACAACTTGTCCTCCCCACTTCATAACGTATTATTCCACTACACAGACCACAACTTGTCCTCCCCACTTCATAACGTATTATTCCACTACACAGACCACAACTTGTCCTCCCCACTTCATAACGTATTATTCCACTACACAGACCACAACTTGTCCTCCCCACTTCATAACGTATTATTCCACTACACAGACCACAACTTGTCCTCCCCACTTCATAACGTATTATTCCACTACACAGACCACAACTTGTCCTCCCCACTTCATAACGTATTATTCCACTACACAGACCACAACTTGTCCTCCCCACTACATAACGTATTATTCCACTACACAGACCACAACTTGTCCTCCCCACTACATAACGTATTATTCCACTACACAGACCACAACTTGTCCTCCTCACTACATAACACATTATTCCACTACACAGACCACAACTTGTCCTCCCCACTTCATAACGTATTATTCCACTACACAGACCACAACTTGTCCTCCCCACTTCATAACGTATTATTCCACTACACAGACCACAACTTGTCCTCCCCACTTCATAACGTATTATTCCACTACACAGACCACAACTTGTCCTCCTCACTACATAACACATTATTCCACTACACAGACCACAACTTGTCCTCCCCACTTCATAACGTATTATTCCACTACACAGACCACAACTTGTCCTCCCCACTTCATAACGTATTATTCCACTACACAGACCACAACTTGTCCTCCCCACTACATAACGTATCATTCCACTACACAGACCACAACTTGTCCTCCCCACTTCATAACGTATTATTCCACTACACAGACCACAACTTGTCCTCCCCACTTCATAACGTATTATTCCACTACACAGACCACAACTTGTCCTCCCCACTACATAACATATTATTCCACTACACAGACCACAACTTGTCCTCCCCACTTCATAACGTATTATTCCACTACACAGACCACAACTTGTCCTCCCCACTACATAACATATTATTCCACTACACAGACCACAACTTGTCCTCCCCACTTCATAACGTATTATTCCACTACACAGACCACAACTTGTCCTCCTCACTACATAACACATTATTCCACTACACAGACCACAACTTGTCCTCCCCACTTCATAACACATTATTCCACTACACAGACCACAACTTGTCCTCCCCACTTCATAACGTATTATTCCACTACACAGACCACTTGTCCTCCCCACTTCATAACGTATTATTCCACTACACAGACCACAACTTGTCCTCCCCACTTCATAACGTATTATTCCACTACACAGACCACAACTTGTCCTCCCCACTTCATAACGTATTATTCCACTACACAGACCACAACTTGTCCTCCCCACTTCATAACGTATTATTCCACTACACAGACCACAACTTGTCCTCCTCACTACATAACACATTATTCCACTACACAGACCACAACTTGTCCTCCCCACTTCATAACGTATTATTCCACTACACAGACCACAACTTGTCCTCCCCACTTCATAACGTATTATTCCACTACACAGACCACAACTTGTCCTCCCCACTTCATAACGTATTATTCCACTACACAGACCACAACTTGTCCTCCCCACTTCATAACGTAATATTCCACTACACAGACCACAACTTGATAATTTTGCAACAGTCCAAGAAACAACCAAACAAAAACAAGAACAGACTTATTGACTTTAGGATATTATCAAGCTTGAAACAAAAAATACAATGCCAATAATCAATTTTCGTCATTTCAGCACCTACTTTACCCAAAATGAAAATTCTAATTAACGTCTAGTAGTGTGTGCTTTATTCGTCTCTGTCTGTTGCATATTGGTCATTTCATTGTGCCAGTGAGGCGAGTCTATGACTGATCTAATCAGTCAGTTCAGCACTGTAAATGTATGTGACATAGGGAGACCTATAACAAACTACCAGAAATATCTCATCAAAATACATAATAAAAGCAAATATATTGTTCCATCTTTAGTCAAATCCAGCTCTCCCTTCAGTACTAACATTTCAACTTAAACAGAGCTATGGGTCTGTCTATAGCAAATTAAGCAGGCTTCTTGTCACACTAGTAGGAATGAATCCATGCCTGTTGTCTGCCTGTTGGGTCTGAAAATAAAGCCTGCTAAAACAATCATATTTGGGTGAATATTGTAATCTGGAAGCAGCAAAGGCTGGGCTTCTGCCCAAGGGCACTGGTACATTTAGGGATAGACTAGGTATGAAGTGGAACAAAATGACAGTTGAAGGTTGTTCTATTGAATTCACTAGGAGACCTAGTGGTCGGAACCAGCCCAAACTAAAGTGGCAAACTGACAATGTTAAATCTATTTAGGTTGACTTTCAGGAAGAGTAACAACCTGGCTGTCTCTCAGTTTACACACAGAAACCATGGTAAAGGACATCATAGGTGAATGGGGTAAACAAAACATCTTTAAAGTAAATGTTATTTCAGTGAGTGGAGGTTCTTCATCAGTCTTGGTTTAGACAACAGGGCAGGGCTGTCTGTCTGGTAGGCTTGTATACGTTGATGAATGGGTTCAATATAGGCTCAGTGAACAGCTAAATGAAGGCTGAAAGAGACTAAATGAATGTCTCTACCACAGATGTAACCTGTTGTGACGTTTCATTGTCACCATGTAAAATAAAACGTCCCATTCCTCTTCAAGATCATTTCCAAATGTGTGCCTGCCTAGCAGTCCAAGGTGTACCGACAGTTCTCCTACACGGTGCTGTATCAATCCGGAAAGCACTGTTCCACTAAACATAATTACAACAGGTACTTAGGGTATACTGAATTCCAGTCTCAGTGTCTCCCTTGGTTACCACGAGGATGAGCACAGATGAGCCATGTCATATGGTAATGAAAAAATACACCACCATTGAGCCGAATCTATCTGTTAAATCACATCAGATACTGACTGGAAATTGAGTGAGAAAGTGAGGGTGTAAAATACACAGAGGTACAGCGAGCGTAAGGACACTTCTACATCCATCAGTCTGTCTGCCGATCCAGTCATCAGTGGATTGATCAGTAAGACATATGGAGAAATGAACTAGCCTGGTGAAATCAGACTGAACAATGTGTTTAGTGATGAAACAGCATATCAGTTTGGATTCCAGGCTAGAAATTAACACTTAAAAGCCTCCAATTCCCATGAAACAGAGATCATAGTCAGCAAAGCAGCTCAGTTCTAAAGGAAGGTCTGGATATTCAGTCTTACTCAAGCCTAAACTTAACCTACCATAGCCAACCCAATCCTATTCAGAATCACTGCAATCGATGTATAAACTATGCTTTTCTACAGTCAATTATGAAAATAATTTTGATGACTCAGTAATCTACAATTATATCAGAGACAATACAAACCCCTCTGGTCCCTCAATACACATAGCTACTTAATTACTAGTTTATGATAGCCAGGTAATTCAACACAACAGGGACACACTGTGTTCAGAATGGAAGACTACAGACATCACCCACAATCAGAGCTCATTGGAGATTCTTCAGCTCACTCGATAGCAGAAGGCGGCACTACGAGTGGAACACAGATACTGATGGGCTTTTAAAGTATTAAAGATGACTCAGGGGGTGTTGAGTATACTATGTTGACTATACCAGCAGTCACTGTTTATGTGACTTCACTTTTGGTTGTAGAACCCAATGCTCTAGCCTCCCCAATACACACCACCATACACAATGGCCCGGTTGATGCTGCACCGCATGGGACACAATCAGTACATGGCCTGAAGAACACACTGACTCAGCCAAAACGGAAAGAAACGCCCACGCAAACAAACACACACAGCCAGAACACAGTGAGTGGTAGTCTCGCAGACTCAAGGCACTGGAAGAGACTAAGCGAGTGGAAGCTCTCAAGAGTATGCCATGAAGAACACAGATCCCAGCGGGGATGAGTGAGCCAGCCTTGCCAATACACACACAACAGGATGTATTTGCAGTGAACTCAATCCCTTCTATACTCTGCTGAGGTAACGATGCAGTCTAAAAAACACTGGGGTGGAATTTAGTGTCTTTTCTGTCCCAGCGAAAGCAGCATTTGGCGCAGCCTTGCTGTCAGGTTGCTGTCCTTTCAGTCCTTAGGGGAGTAGACCCAACTGGTTATGTGCTAGCGAGTGTAATATGGGAAACTAAAGTGCACCTCAGTGTCAAAAGAACCATGTGTGTTGGTTGTGCGAGACAGGCAGGGGAGACTACATTCCAAAATGCACACTAGCATACTACTTAGAATGAATGTCCAATACATTTCTTCATTTGAATAACTGTCTTAGTGTGGACATTGGAACAGAGACTGAACACCTCTCCCTTGTGTGAGAAGCATGGCTGATGAAGGATCTACAGCTTCAGTCACATTCATTAGCTGCCCGAGTTATTGCTGACTTTTCCAAACGTATGATCCGCAAAGTATACTGTAAGTGTCAAGAAGAAAACCTGTAAAAGTATTTACAAAGGAAAGCTAAATATTCAAGGTCTTTTCCTCCCACTACAAAATATATGAACAGTACAGCTCAGCAGAGAGCACATATTTATTTCCTCTTTTTTAATAAAATTAAATCCCAACATGATAATTACAATAATGCCATTTTGATTTCTTTTTCTCAGTTTGTTGCAATTGTACATCAATGTGTGTAGGCCTAATACAAGTTCACAAAGTTCAGAAATCTACTAAAGTTTGACATGCAAAATGTCTCTCAAAACAAGATTGTACCTTTTTGAACAAATACTGAAAGTTCATTTCAGTTTCTTCTAGGTCATGGTTCTTCTTGTCACTTTTGTAGTCTTTATTACACAACATTTTAGTTCGTTTTCTGTATTTACATGAAAATAAATCACAACGTAAGTGCAGGGAAATCCATATATATGTGTAATATATACAGCACTAGTCAAAAGTTCGGACACGCCTATTCTTTCCAGGGTTTTTCTTTATTTTGACTATTTTCTACATTGTAGAATAGTGAAGACATCAAAACTATGAAATAACACATATGGAATCAAGTAGTAACCAAAAAAATGGTTAAACAAATCAAAATATATTTTATATTTGGAGATTCTTCAAAGTAGCCACCCTTTGCCTTGATGACAGCTTTGCACACTCTTGTTATTCTCTCAACCACCTTCATGAGGTAGTCCCCTGGAATGCATTTCAATTAACAAGTGTGCCTTGTTAAAAGTTAATTTGTGGAATTTATTTCTTTGTAATTCGTTCGAGCCAAACAGTTGTGTTGTGACATGGTAGGGGTGGAACAGCTCAAATGAGCAAAGAGAAATGACAGTCCATCATTACTTTAAGACATGAAGGTCAGTCAATATGGACATTTTCAAGAACTTTGAAAGTTTCTTTTAGTGCAGTGGCAAAAACCATTAAGCAATATGATGAAGCTGGCTCTCGTGAGGACCGCCAGAGGAAAGGAAGAAACAGAGTTACCTCAGCTGCAGAGGATACGTTCATTAGAGTTAACTACACCTCAGATCAGAGCCCAAATGAATGCTTCCTTCAGACACATCTCAACATCAACTGTTCAGAGGAGACTTAATCAGGCCTTCATGGTCGAATTGCTGCAAAGAAACCACTACTAAAGGACACCAGTAAGAAGAAGAGACTTGCTTAGGCCAAGAAACACAAGCAATGGCTATTAGACCGGTGAAAATCTGTCCTTTGGTCTGATGAGATAATCTCTGCATGTGTGGTCCCCACCGTAAAGCATGGAAGAGGAGGTGTGATGGAGTGGGGGTGCTTTGCTGGTGACACTGTCTGTGATTTATTTAGAATTCAAGGCACACTTAACCAGCATGGATACCACAGCATTCTGCAGTGATATGCCATCCCATATGGTTTGCATTTAGTGGGACTATTATTTGTTTTTCAACAGGACCATGACCCAAAATACACCTCCTGGCTATGTAAGGGCTATTTGACCAAGGAGAGTGATGGAGTGCTGCATCAGATGACCTGGCCTCCACAACCACCTGACCTAACCCAATTGAGATGGTTTGGGATGAGTTGGACCACAGAGTGAAGGAAAAGCAGCCAACAACTCCTTCAACTGTTGGAAAAGCATTCCAGGAGAAGTTGGTTGAGAGAATGCCAAGAGTGTGCAAAGCTATCAAGGTAAAGGGTGGTTACTTTGAAGAATCAAAAATTTGTTGAACACTTTTTTGGTTACTACATGATTCCCTATGTGTCATTTCATATGTTTGATGTCTTCACTATTATTCTACAATGCAGAAAATAGTAAAACCCTTGAATGAGTAGGTGTGTCCAAACTTTTGGCTGGTACTGTATGTGTGTACATTTCTAATAGATACATAAATATATTTATATATTCATTAGGTTCAGTCTTCATCACTGGAGTCTGATGACCCATCAGATGATGAAGAAGAGCTCCCAGACTCTGATGAAGAAGATGACTCCGCCTTCCCCGAGCCTTCTGGACCACTGTTCTCCTCCTTGTGTTCCCCTGACTCCTCCCTCTTGTCACTAAGACCCTCCTCTTCCTGACACTCCGGTGTTCTCCTTGGCGACAGAGGTTTTGAGGGGGCGGTCTTAGAGGTCTTAGTGGGCTTGTGGGGTTTGTGGTCACTGTTTGAGTCACTGTGTGGTGGCTGTGTGGTGGACACAGGAAGGTTAAGGCCTGGAGTGAGAAGCATCCCTGGGTAAAGCATACTGGAGAGAAACAAGGGGTTAAGAGACAGAGGGTGACTGGAGGCTGCCTGGGCAGCAGAAGCACTTAGTGGGGTGGTGGTGGAGGTGGTGGCAGAGGAACTGGAGGGGGAATGGACACTGGGGACGTGGCCGTCCACGTCCCTGCTTTGACCTTCTGTCCTTTCACCTTTGGTGTCCGTGGTGTGGGAGAGGCCGTGGGAGTGGGAGGAGGAGGGGGCATTGGAGGAGGCAGACGAGGGCTCCCCTCCTCCTCCTTCTCTGCTTCCCTTCTTCCTCTTCCTCTGCTCAGCTCCCCCCGTGGCGTCCTGTGGGGGCTTCCCCAGCAGACCCCCCATGCTCAGGAGGTTGGGAAGCCCAGCCATGCCAGAGAGCATCATGGGAAACATGGCGGCCAGGTTGTTAGCATCGGTGGGCAGGCCCATGAGGCCGGCAGTGAGCTGCAGTGACTGGAGACTTTGGAGGTTCTGCTGGAAGGCCTGTAGACTAGATAGATCCATGCCAGAGAGGAGGCCGTTGGCCAGCAGGGGGTTGAGGCCCAGGGATGGGTCCCCCTGGTTGGCTGTAGCTGCAGCCTTGGCCAGGGCGCTCTTGGGCCTCCGTCCACGCCGACTCACCTCCTCTGGTACGATGGGTCCTGTCAGGATCCGGTCAAACATGCTCTCTGGGAGGTAGCCCTGAAGGACAGACAGAGAAACACAGGGTTAGCACTCTAATCAACAACCATTACATAACTACAGTTAGAAACTGGGTAGTTCCAGCACTGAATGTTGATTGGCAGACACCCGTGGTAAATCAGACCGTATACCACGGGTATGACAAAACATGTATTTTTACTGCTCTAATTACGTTGGTAACCAGTTTATAATAGCAATAAGGCACCTCAGGGGTTTGTGGTATATGGCAAACCATATTGCGTTGTGCATAAGAACAGCCCTTAGTCGTGGTTTATTGGCCATATACCACAGCCCCTCGGCCTTATTGCTTAACTATACCACAGTTACTGCACTGACAACTAGCCAAGCTAGATACATGTAGTTCTATTATTCCTCTTGTATACACGTGAAGTAGACCTGTGGGGTGTTCTACAGCATATGAAGGAGGTAAAGGCTATCAGACTTACCGACTGCTTGACGACGTCGGCCCACTCTGGTGGAACCCCGTACTCTGGGTTCTCCTGAAGGAACCGACACAGGTCCTTTAGAGGGGGGGCGAAGGCCCCACCAACCTGGGGAGAGGACGGGAGGACAACATGAGACACACACACACACACACATACACGCACACACGCGCACACACACACACACGCGCGCGCACACACACACACACCTCACCTTGCGTGCATTTCTCCTGTTGATGATCTGGACCCTCTCCTCTCCTGTCAGACTGTTGACATCGATCTTGTTGGGGTTCCTGCAGCGATGCCTCTTCTGCTTGGGTCTACCATCCTGCTGGAACTGCTCCAGCTGCCTCTTATTCACTCCCTGAGGAGGAGAAGAGAGGGTCAGGGATACAGAGGTTCAACTACAGGACTACATCCAAAACCATTTCTACTGTCAATGGAAATCATGGTTGGGGTCAATTGCATTTAGATTCAAAATGCAGATGGAATTTCTGTTTATGTCATGAACTGACTGAATGGAATTGTCCGTAACCCTGACGGATGTCTATTGTAGCTGTACAGTATATTCACAGCCCTTAATAAACCCTGGGTTAGGGATAGAGGAATGGAGAATCAGAGGGTGAGGAAGAGGAAGGGAGGGACTCACAGGGATGAAGGCCCCTGTGTCAGCCACAAAGCCTGGGTGTTCTTTGAGCCACAGCTCCAGCTCCCTCCTCCTGGGGGCATCGTCTCCGGCCAGACGGGTCCCATCTTTCAGGTTGATGACAGAGACTCTGCTCTCTGTGTCCATAGGGCCCTGGGCCCCTAGGGGGCTACCCTGCCCTGAGGCAATAGACAGCCCAGTGCCAGCCTGACTCATACCACCCCACGCCGGGGGCACCTGGAGATGCAGGGTAGACATCATCCCATCAGTGAATTTCTAGTGGCTAGTGTTTGTATAGACATGCTAGCACAGCCCTCATACGGCCTCCTATACTTCAGTACACACAGTAAATCCTATATTTCATTTTCAAATGCTAGGTAAACACATTTAGGCATACTCTTCAAACTTTAAATATCTCTTAAAACCATGCAATCACATGTAGCTTTCCAGTATCCAGTGTTTAAGGACTAAATAATTGAAGGACCTAAGATGGCAAGATAGGAGTGAGAGGATTGACAGGGAAGACGCAGAGCCTCAAAGAGAGTAAATTAAGATCTTACGCTTTCAGGCACGGCTGGTCCTCTTTTCCTGTTCATAAAGAGCAGGTCCATCCCCTCCACATTCTTCCTCCTTCCTCTCCTCCTCTTCACCACCGGCTGGCCATCCATACCTCCGTTCAGCTTCATCTGACCCGCCAGACCTGTAGAGGCTGGAAACACACAAACAACGTGTCCCAGATTAAAACAGAAGACTAAAGCAGTACACACCATCACGATCATGAATGTACAACATATGGGGAAATGTATCTTTGCTGCCATCTAGTGATACTAAATAAAAAGCTCACAGTTTAGCTTTGAGATTTCTCATGAAGGGTATTCTTTACCAGACAGGAATGAACTTTCAATTGTATAAACTAACAATACATTGCTGTTAAAACCGGACTTTGTGGTCAGCCCTAGTCTGTATGTACCCTGTGGGAAGCTGGCAGCCTGGGGCTTGGTGAAGTCAGCCAGACTGGTGTCTGAGGCACTCTGGAGCTCATGGAGCCTTGTAAGGTACTGCTGCTGGCTAAGGGGCCCCTCCTCAGGCTCCAAGGGCCTTTTCAGGGGCTGGCCGGGACCCTGCTTCTGGAAGGTCAGCTTCAGACCCCCCTCCTGCTGCAGAGAGAGGGGCGGTCAGTCAATTACACAGAAACACAAGGTCACACTGTCTGATGGCATTGGAGCCCCTTCTACAGAAAAAAACGAGCCAAAACATAACAGAAAAAGGGAGGGGGTCTAAGTGCTTGTTTTGATTTTCACTGCATTGGCACAATAGTTTGTTGGCTTGTAAGGCTTTGCTCTAAGAGCATTCTGTATTCTTGGAAGTTGGAAGTAGGGATAGTTATGGGTATGGACACAGCATATACTGTAGCAGCTAGAAGCGTATAGGGTAAGTTGACTATGCAATGTCAGGAGATTACTAAAGGACTATGTCACAGGGAAGGCTGTGGCTTTCAGCAGTCAGTGGCCATTTTATTGAATATTTGACACAAATGCTCCTCCCTCTGTTGCTATGGCAATGTAGGCTCATAGCTAGCTACTGTAGTATTAAAGCAAGCAGGAAGCAGGCCTGCATGGTTAATAGCCCAGCTGCTATCAGCCCCATTAGAGACAAAACACCCACAGTACTAGAGCCCCATCACAATTCCCCACAATAGCGAGCCAGCCCCATCTCAATCAGATGAACCTTCTCAAACCCCAGTGTCTCCCCACACTAAGCTTCTTATTAGCTTCCCATCCATGAACGACTGATTTATGTAAAAATGTAATTACAGCCCAGATCCCAATCCACATGGAGTGGGTAGAAATTAAAGAGGGTATTACTATTAAACAAATCAGTGTTCTAGGCAGCAGCCAAAACAACAAAATCAAAATCCCCAACAAAACATGCTGAAACACCAGAATTAGGCTTTGGAGTAGTGTGGGGTCCTACGAGAGGGGAGTAACGGAAATCAACATACTTCATTCATTTTCACTGAGAACTCCTTTTCTCCTGCAACATGCTTCTTCACCTTTGAACCCTGAGGGGAGGCCGAGGGGTCCTCTGAGGCCAAGGCGGAAGCTGAGCAGAGGTTGCTGCTGTTGTTGGCCGCAGCTGCATTGTCCAGCAGCTTGGTGGTGTAGAAGGAGGCTACGGCCCCTCCTGCCTCGTACGACCGCCGGGTCCCCGGCCATTTCCCCTTCAGCACTGCTTGGCAGATACTGTCCAGACGGTTGATCATCACACGGTCCTACAGGGGGACAGGGGACATTATAAAACAAGTTGTTTGGATCCTGGATGCTGATTGGCTTTTGCCCGGACTATATCGTCTGGTGGAAGGATGAAATAAAACTGGATTAACGTGAACAGCACTCTCCTAAGGGCTGTTTCAACATGGTTGGGATTCTCAGGAAACTAACTCAGGCTAGAACTGAAACACTTAGAGGTTTGGTGTGTGTGTTTACCTTGGGCCAGTAGGATGCAGCCAGCATGTATCCTCCCTGGAAGGGGTGGTGGTGTGAGTTGTTGCTGCCGTTCTCTGTCACGTGACTGTCCTGCATCTCATCCTGAGTGGTGCTGAGAGACGCCACACTGTCTTCGTCAAATCCTTTCACGATGGCCACTGTCGGAACTGGAAGAACATGCAATATAACTCTACTTCAGAAAACCTCAAAATATACAACACAACTTCAGACAGCCTAACTACCTTGGCATATTTACAACATTGATTGCCTCAACGGTACTGTAAAAGTCTTTCACTGCAAGAACCAAAAGAATAATAGCAGCACTCACCCTTGGTCTTTCCTTCCTCTCCCTCACTCTCACTGTTAACAGAGGAAGATGAAGATGAGGAAGAGGAAGATGAGGAGCCTGATGAGCAGGATGAAGATGAAGAGGAGCTGGATCCGGAGCGTGAGGAGGAAGAGGACGACGATGACGATGATGAAGAAGATCGTGATGAAGAGCTGGAGGAGGAGCCATCCGAGTCGGAGTCTGATGCTGCGGAGGCGGCTCGTCTGGCCTCTCTTCGACTTCTTTTATTGGCTTTCTTCTCTTTCCTGGCGGCTGAGTTGGGTGTGAGTGGCTTGGTCCGTGCCGCCACCATGTGGCTCTCGTTCTCTACTTTCACCACCCCCAGGTCAGGCTTCTCCTCTATCCCTGTAGGGGTGAGAGGGGCAGGCTGGGGACTCCACCTCTCCACCTGATCCCCTCTCTCCATGCACTCCTCCCCCTCCGAGAAAGGTTCTTCTTTGGGCACTGCCCCCGGGATGTCCTCCCTCTCCCTCTGGGCAGGCACAGGGCACTCTGCCAAGGCTGGGTCTCTACTAGCCTGGTACTGGGGATTCAGGAGCGGAGTAGGGGTCTGGGATGGCAGTTGGACTCCTTTATTCTGGCTGTAGTTGCGCTGGGCAGCCATGAAGCAGAGCTCTGGGTCTCGGAGGATGTGGTAGTCTGTGCGGCTGACGCCGTGCTTGGCGGCCCCAATTAGGAGGTCTCGGTCGTGGGTACTGGTCTCCCACCACACGGGCAGGTCCGAGCCCAGCTGGCACAAGGGCAGGCGCTCATAGAGCAAGGGGTGGCGCAGGACCTGTTCCCTGACCTGGCGTAGCAGCTCTACTCTGTAGAGGGTACGAGATGCACGCTCCTCTGTGATGGGCTGAATGGACAGAGAGGGGTCCACCGCTGTGTCTAGAGAGAGGGAGAGAGAGAATAAGGCTGTCCTGCATAATTCATACATCTGTATTTGCATTTTGTGTGAACTCATTCCTCTCGCTGTTTAACTTTCCATTGATCGTTAACCTTATCACATGCTTGTTTCCCCAGCACTTCCTTAAATCATTAACCTTGACATACATACTGTATGTAGCACATTATCAGCAGGTATTAGTAAGCACACAACTCCTCTAATAAACAACACAGTATACAGCTTACAAGTATATTGACTTCCACACCCTTTCTACAGGTGGCACAGCACAGATGAACAGTATCTCTCTCACCTCCTTCTCTTGGTGGCAGGCGACACACTCTCCTGCACATGGCAGTGAAGGCCCACAGGTACTTCTGCAGACTCTCGTCTGTCTTCTTGTGCAGCCGAGCCATGGCTCTGAACTTGGTCCAGTCGAAACGGCCCAGGTCTGGGTCAAACACCACACCAAAGGTAGACACCACACGGTAAAAATCAGCTTCCTCTCGCCTTGTCCATCTGGGGAGAGAGGGAGGGAGAGAGAAACAGAGAGAAAGAAAAACAGGGGTAGAGATAGAGATATACACAGAGAGAGGGAGGACAGAAAGAGGAAGAGAGAATGAGACAGTGGTATAAGTTATAGACCGTGGCTAACTTTACGTTTCTGTCCAGGCCTTGCAGCTTCACTCACCTCTGCTGGCGTTCTATCTTGGCGGCCATCTTGGGGTTGATAGTGTCGTTGAGGGTGGGTGGCAGGGGACACAGTGAGGGCGTGACATGGGTGGTGTGCTGGGTCTGGGTCTGGTGGATGTGGAGGATCTGTCTGGACTTGGTGTAGCGCTGAGAGGCTGTGATCAGACGTCTCAGTCTGGCTGTTAGTACTGAGGAGGAGGGCCAGTAGGCTGCATCTCCTCCTCCTCCACCTAACCCTTCCATCATCACTGGAGCACCCTCTGGAGAGCACACATACACAACACACACATTGTTTAACCTGGGAGAATGCTTTTTAAGTTGTTTTATAGTAGTGGAAGAAGTTGTAGTAGTTTCAGTAGTAGTAGCACTAGTAGTAGTGACTGTTTGTAATAGTAGTGACTGGTGCTAGTAGCAGCAGTAGTAGTAGTAGTAGTAGTAGTAGCAGTGACTGGCAGTAGTAGTAGTACTGGTGGTGACTGGTAGTAGTAGTAGCAGTGACTGGTAGTAGTAGTAGTAGTAGTAGTAGCAGTGACTGGTTGTAGTAGTAGTAGTAGTAGTAGTAGTAGTAGTAGTAGTAGTAGTAGTACTGGTGGTGACTTGAGTAGTAGCAGTGACTGGTTGTAGTAGTAGTAGTAGTAGCAGTAGCAGTGACTGGTAGTAGTAGCAGTGACTGGTAGTAGTAGTAGTAGTAGTAGCAGTAGTAGTGGTGACTGGTAGTAGTAGTGAATGGTAGTAGTAGTGACTGGTAGTAGTAGTGACTGGTAGTAGTAGTGACATGTAGTAGTAGTAGTAGCAGAAGTGACTGGTAGTAGCAGTAGTAGTGGTGACTTGTAGTAGTAGTGACTGGTAGTAGTAGCAGTAGCAGTGACTGGTGGTAGTAGTAGTAGTAGTACTGGTGGTGACTGGTAGTAGTAGTAGTAGTAGTAGTAGTAGTAGTAATAGCAGTAGTAGCAGTACTGGTGGTAGTAGTAGTAGTAGTAGTAGTAATAGCAGTAGTAGCAGTACTGGTGGTGACTGGTAGTAGTAGTAGTAGTAGTAGTAGTGGTGGTGGTGACTGGTAGTAGTAGTATCAGTGACTGGTGGTAGTAGTAGTAGTAGTAGTAGTAGTAGTAGTACTGGTGGTGACTGGTAGTAGTAGTATCAGTGACTGGTAGTAGTAGTAGTAGTAGTAGTAGTAGTAGTAGCGGTGACTGGTTGTAGTAGTAGCAGTGACTGGTAGTAGTAGTAGTAGTAGTAGTAGTAGCAGTGACTGGTAGTAGTAGTAGCGGTGACTGGTTGTAGTAGTAGTAGTAGTAGTAGCAGTAGCAGTGACTGGTAGTAGTAGCAGTGACTGGTAGTAGTAGTGGTAGTAGTAGTAGTAGTAGTAGTAGTAGTAGTGACTGGTAGTAGCAGTAGTAGTGGTGACTGGTAGTAGTAGTAGCAGTGACTGGTAGTAGTAGTAGCATTGACTGGTAGTAGTAGTGGTAGCAGTGACTGGTAGTAGCAGTAGTAGTGGTGACTGGTAGTAGTAGTGACTGGTAGTAGTAGTAGTGACTTGTAGTAGCAATATTTGTAATAGTAGTAGTGACTTGTACTAGATATTGTAATATGATGTGTATTGGTTGTGATAGTACAAAAGCTGAGTAGAAAGAGACTGAATAGCAAGATGTAACTGACCTCCAGGGTTGTCTGTGACAACCAGGTCTCCAGGAGAGGAGGCGTCATCCTATGGAGGAGAGAAGTGTGTGTTAAAACACTGGACACAGAATTGGACACAATAACACTCAACAACCTGTATTGCCTAGTCTCTACAGGGGCAGAGAATACACATGCCAGTCAGTGTGTACAGGAGCCTTATCTGTTGCTGTGCTGGCTCTGTTCTGCCCCCGTTCACTGTGGCCTCACCTCCATATCGTCCTTCAGCAAGGCTGGGGCAGGCTTGTATTCTGGGTCATCCACGTCCCTGCAAACACAGATAACAACCGTCAGCCAGCCAGCCAGTAAGTCAGCCAGTTATTCAGTCAGTCAGCAAGGGCCACACAAGGTAACAGACAGGGGAACTTGCAGGCAGCTCCTAACAGCTCTGAACTAAACACGGACTCAGATTCACTTCAGAAAAGGTTTTTACAATAATATCAGTTTCTGGTTTCTTCCTTTTCTATCATAGTTTAATGACTGGTTATAAAAAGTGTTACAACAACTGAAACTTTTTAAGTGTGTCATTGTGTGTTTAAGCCCTGTCTGAGTCAGTGGAGGAGACCGACAAGCTAACTACCTGACTCAGTCAGTCAGTCATGATGTGTAATGTTACCTACCCATCCATGAAGTCATTGGCTCTCTGTTCAGCAGCGATGGCCTTCTCGTCTGGCCGGCCCACCCGCTCTAGGAAGCAGAGGGCAGGGTCTGCACGCACTGTGTTATACTTCTCATAACCTGTATAGTGGACCACAGTGGAGAGGTAAGCAAACAGAGGTTAGAACTTGGAAACATGAAGAGATAAAAAACAAGCATACAGCTGACCACTTTCCCCTAAAGGTGAGTGTGACAGCTGTCATCCAGTGTTAACTACATCCCCGTGGAAGAACATGAAAACACATACAGTACATTTTCCACATGACACTAACTCAGAATTGTACATACTACACCGTATCTGATGAATTCCCCTGACCCTTTTCCACTCTCTACATTTGACTTGGCTCTGTTCCTATATCCATTCTAGTAAACTCACTTAGAATACATGCCCAATACATCATAGTTTAATGACTGTATCACACATTATTATCACACATTCTAGATGTCTCAGGCCTGTGGATCAGTTAGCACATCCCTGGTCCCTGTTGTCGACTCACCGTGCTTGTAAACCCCCAACAGCAGACACTTGTCAGAGATGTTGTCCCACCACAGGGCTGGTAACTCAGAGCTGTCGGGCTCAGGAACCCAGATCTTGATCTCACTGATGAGGAGAAGGGGGTGTGGACAGAACACAACATGACAGGAGGAACAGGGACTTATGGGTACAACAGCATGGGGGACTCATGGGTACTATGACAGCTGGGTTTCCATCCCAACATAGATTCTCAGATAAGCAACAGCGTGGTACACCTAAAACCATGAGCTCCAATAAGACTTTTAGTTCAGCATGAAGGCTGAAAATGTCTCTGGGGACTAAAAATACTCAACGTTTTTCCTCACCCTCTTCTGTATACACTCCTCAATAGTATTGGTTCTGAGACGCTGCTGTTCCATCTTTAAACAGCAGGTGGAGTGACTACTGACTTTCCCCTGAGTCGGACTAGCCGTGCCCTCCTTCATACATGGACCTTCCTTCCCCGAGTCTGACTAGCTGTGCCCTCCTTCATACATGGACTTTCCTTCCCTGAGTCTGACTAGCTGTGACCTCCTTCAGACATGGACTTTCCTTCCCTGAGTCGGACTAGCTGTGCCCTCCTTCATACATGGACCTTCCTTCCCTGAGTCTGACTAGCTGTGCCCTCCTTCATACATGGACTTTCCTTCCCTGAGTCGGACTAGCTGTGCCCTCCTTCATACATGGACCTTCCTTCCCTGAGTCTGACTAGCTGTGCCCTCCTTCATACATGGACTTTCCTTCCCTGAGTCTGACTAGCTGTGCCCTCCTTCATACATGGACTTTCCTTCCCCGAGTCTGACTAGCTGTGCCCTCCTTCATACATGGACTTTCCTTCCCTGAGTCTGACTAGCTGTGCCCTCCTTCATACATGGACTTTCCTTCCCTGAGTCTGACTAGCTGTGCCCTCCTTCATACATGGACTTTCCTTCCCTGAGTCGGACTAGCTGTGCCCTCCTTCAGACATGGACTTTCCTTCCCTGAGTCTGACTTGCTGTGCCCTCCTTCATACATGGACCTTCCTTCCCTGAGTCTGACTAGCTGTGCCCTCCTTCATACATGGACCTTCCTTCCCTGAATCTGACTAGCTGTGCCCTCCTTCATACATGGACTTTCCTTCCCTGAGTCTGACTAGCTGTGCCCTCCTTCAGACATGGACTTTCCTTCCCCGAGTCTGACTAGCTGTGCCCTCCTTCAGACATGGACTTTCCTTCCCTGAGTCTGACTAGCTGTGCCCTCCTTCAGACATGGACTTTCCTTCCCTGAGTCTGACTAGCTGTGCCCTCCTTCAGACATGGACTTTCCTTCCCTGAGTCTGACTAGCTGTGCCCTCCTTCATACATGGACTTTCCTTCCCTGAGTCTGACTAGCTGTGCCCTCCTTCATACCTGGACTTTCCTTCCCTGAGTCTGACTAGCTGTGCCCTCCTTCAGACATGGTGATAGATAGAGACAGCTACAGTATGTATGGGAACAACCTGTCATGTTTGGTCTATGTCCTTACTGTGGAAAACATGAACAACATGGGCCTATGAATGAACAAGTTTCAATTTAAAAAGTGAATGTAAACGGAACCTTCTAAAACGATGTGTCAGCTGAATTTGCATGCCAGCAGCTTACCAGAAATCCCAAACTTAAACAAATACTGGCATAGTGCTGGCAGCCTGGCTGAACTGGTTGGCATAACATTCAGTCTAGCCTGAATAGCCACCGATCAATCCGACCATCTCAAAATAATGGATTAAATAGCGTAATCCTCTTCAAATAATCTAATAACTGAAATGACCAATTAGAGGATAGACAGAGAGAGCATCAGTGAGCTTTGGAAATGTTCTCCACTCTAAGGGTGTCTGACAATGTTCAGAGCTGTTTGGTTGTAAAAGAGGTGAAAGTTCAGCTCACCTGGAGTCCACGCCGTCTAGTATCTTCTGTGACTGGCTTCCCATCACCTCTTGTTTCAGGTAGTAGAGCATTCTAACCCGCAGCAAAACCCTGCACACAGACACAGCCCCGCCCACGGTCACCACAAAGCCTCAGCACGCACAAACGCTGAGAGAGCAGAACGGCTTTCACACGCACTCATGTCCGTAAATACACACACACACACTCGCGGGCGTACAAACTCAGGCATATACACACACAATCAAAATATCACTCTCTCTCACACACATTCTCACTTTCCTCTGGGATGACTGAAACTCGTCACGGTAGATGACTGAAATGCTGTGCCAAGCTCGTCATGGTAGATGACTGAAACACGGTGCCTAGCTCGTCACGGTAGATGACTGAAACACGGTGCCTAGCTCGCCACGGTAGATGACTGAAACACGGTGCCTAGCTCGTCATGGTAGATGACTGAAACACGGTGCCTAGCTCGTCACGGTAGATGACTGAAATGCTGTGCCAAGCTCGTCATGGTAGATGACTGAAACATGGTGCCTAGCTCGCCACGGTAGATGACTGACATACTGTGACTAGCTCGCCACGGTAGATGACTGAAACACGGTGCCTAGCTCCTCACGGTAGATGACTGAAACACGGTGCCTAGCTCGTCACGGTAGATGACTGAAACACGGTGCCTAGCTCCTCACGGTAGATGACTGAAACACGGTGCCTAGCTCGTCACGGTAAATGACTGAAGCACGGTGCCTAGCTCGTCACGTTAGATGACTGAAACACGGTGCCTAACTCGTCTCGGTAGATGACTGAAACACGGTGCCTAGCTCGTCACGGTAGATGACTGAAACACGGTGCCTAGCTCGTCACGGTAGATCAAATGTCCATGCAAAGGGAAACATTTTGTATTCTTGTATATACTGTATAAATTTTGTCTTCAATGATACACACATGCCCAAAATGGAGTGGGATAGAAAATATGCAGACAGTACAGTCACTGTGTAGTCAGTCCCTGATGCAGTGTCTGTGCCATAGAGAGCGAGACAGTGTCTGTGCCATAGAGAGCGAGACAGTGTCTGTGCCATAGAGAGCGAGACAGTGTCTGTGCCATAGAGAGCTAGACAGTGTCTGTGCCATAGAGACTGAGACAGTGTCTGTGCCATAGAGAGCGAGACAGTGTCTGTGCCATAGAGACTGAGACAGTGTCTGTGCCATAGAGACTGAGACAGTGTCTGTGCCATAGAGAGCGAGACAGTGTCTGTGCCATAGAGAGCTAGACAGTGTCTGTGCCATAGAGACTGAGACAGTGTCTGTGCCATAGAGAGCTAGACAGTGTCTGTGCCATAGAGAGTGAGACCGTGTCTGTGCCAGAGAGAGCGAGACCGTGTCTGTGCCAGAGAGAGCGAGACAATGTCTGTGCCATAGAGAGCGAGACAGTGTCTGTGCCATAGAGAGCGAGACAGTGTCTGTGCCATAGAGAGCTAGACAGTGTCTGTGCCATAGAGACTGAGACAGTGTCTGTGCCATAGAGAGTGAGACAGTGTCTGTGCCATAGAGAGTGAGACAGTGTCTGTGCCATAGAGAGCGAGACAGTGTCTGTGCCATAGAGAGCGAGACAGTGTCTGTGCCATAGAGAGCGAGACAGTGTCTGTGCCATAGACAGCGAGACAGTGTCTGTGCCATAGAGAGTGAGACAGTGTCTGTGCCATAGAGACGGAGACCGTGTCTGTGCCATAGAGAGTGAGACAGTGTCTGTGCCATAGAGACGGAGACCGTGTCTGTGCCATAGAGAGTGAGACAGTGTCTGTGCCAAAGAGATGAGTGGTGTGATATGATGTGATCTCTGGGCTGGCAGGGAGAGGAGAGAAAAGAGAGGCAGGCTGAGTCAGAGGAGAGATGCTGTTTCCATGACGCACCCAGCCAGGCATCAGTCAGGAGGTGGAAGGTGGAGGGTGGTGGGTGGAGTATGGTATGCCTGATCTGTGATGGACTGGCATACATTCTAGTCTCCCTTCCTCTCTCAAGCTAGGGTCTGAGAAAATCTAGTTTTTTTATCTGTCTAACAGTGTGGCAGGTTAAAAAGTCCAGTGTAGATTTCTTCAGATGGTGTGTGTGGCCCTAGCTTTACACATCCAGTATGACACTAGTGGAAAGGGAGTGACATGAGAACACCCCCTCTGCAGGCAGAGCTGTGAGCTCCAGTGCTGAGGCTCAGGTCCAGGCCTCTCCCCTCCCTCCCTGCCTCTGAGGGGCTGTGCCCTGGGTCTCCCCGCAGCAGCTGCTGTTTCCTGTGGCTGTCAGCAAGGCCCTACATCACTCTTTCCCTCTCTCTCTCTCTCACACAGACAGCCTGGAGTGTGGGAGGTATCTGACAGAGAAGGGAACCTCTCTGCCCCAGACATGGAGCTCATACATGCACATGAGTGTGAGTACACACACACACACACACACAAAATACCCATACCCTCATGTACATACTGTACTTACTATACAAGCACAGATACAAACAGGCAGATACATAAAGATAAACACACACCCACAATCACATGCAGATCATATATATGACATGTACTAGCACAAGTCATACTGAGAATGTTACACATATCCCAACAGAACACAGGCCTCGTCAGTCTTAACCTTACATTCCTAACAGGCCAGTACTAGTAGCTACACAGTATTGAACACACATCTTCTAAATGTCATTATCATAGGACAGGGTGCTGGATCTCTGTGTGGGACAGGGACAGGAGGGGGCCATGCTTGTGCATGCCCCATTCCCACGCCAGTCCACATTCCTCCCTGAGGGGAAAACGCGGAGGTCAGCAAAGCCACAGAGTGTATCCCCGTTTGACCAGAGAGCCTCCCATCGGACGATCCCTGGCTTCAGCACTACTGCTCTGAGAACAATGGGGAACTTTCTGTGGAAGCCCTGCATGACTCTGTTTAAAGCAGGATGGCAGGAGACAAACCCCCAAACAACCCCCTTTAGAAAGACAGCAACCTACATCTATTTACTGTAGTTTAACACATTTCACCATCATCTATTTGGCTAGGTTTTATATCTCAACAACCATCATCTATTTGGCTAGGTTTTATATCTCAACAACCATCATCTAGTTGGATAAGTTTTATATCTCAACAACCATCATCTATTTGGCTAGGTTTTATATCTCAACAACCATCATCTATTTGGATAAGTTTTATATCTCAACAACCATCATCTATTTGGCTAAGTTTTATATCTCAACAACCATAATCTAGTTGGATAAGTTTTATATCTCAACAACCATTATCTGCTAACTTATAGGTTCATATTTCAAAACATTTCATTGGATGTAAGAGTTGTTTTCTTCTCCCCATCATCTATGTAGCTTTATATAAAATATAATAAATCCCTGGCTGTAGTGTAATCTGTTTTTTCTATCTGTCAATAAAAGATCAATGACAGCTATTAGTTTGTGTTAAAATCCTATTCAGATGATTATCATTCAGCAGTGTAATCTATAATCTGATTCAAGGTCATTAATAGAGGAAAGCCACAGATGGAGAAGATGGCTGCTTCAATTTGTCTTAATTACAGACAGTGGTGTTGATGTGCAGGAGTCAAAACTCTGCTATTGACAAAAACATAATTATGTTTTCACACAGGCTAGCGTCAATACACTGAAGCAAACTGAGGGAAATACAAAATATGAGACATTTCATACATTTTACCTCAACTCTATATACGACAGAGACAAGAACCTATGTTTATTTCCAACATCAATAAAAACCAAGCTAAGACACATTTACAAAGACAAGTTGTTTGTTCCAATGTAATTATTAGACAACAATACCATAAACATTTTTTTTAAAGTGTACTGAATATATTTAATACTACAGGCCTATAGTACCAAGAGTAGCTTCTTACTTGTTGCAGTGGTGTTTGAGGTGCTTCTTGTATCCCTCGTCCTGCAGCATGTGTTCTGGGTTGTGCTTCCTGATCCACTCAGCCTTCTGGATGTCAAATGTGCTGGATTGAGTCTTCATCTTCTTCCCCTTCCTGCCTCTGGGGACTGGGGTCGACAGACCTGAGGGAGTAACACAGATACAATTTGTGGTTATGGACACCGGTTTATAAACCCACATTAAAAACATTAACAGTAAACCAATAGCACAGTGGTAAGGGGAAATGCCCTTTAAAGGAAGAATTCCTTGAGAGGAACCAGATTCTAATCTGTGGTTGGACCCCTGAGGTTTGGTCATTGTGAGGTTGTAACGTACCCAGGTGGTTCTGTAGTTCCTTGGTCTGTCCGTCCTCGGAGGGGGCGATCAGGTCCCACATGAAGCTCTTGATCTTGTCGTCACCGCGGTAGTGAACCAGACAGTAGGCCAGAAGGGCTCTGCAGATAGACTCTACATCACGCTCTGTCAGCTGCTTCTTAAAACGACCATGGAGCAGGATATCCTTCCAACGACCCCACCTGGACGACACAGGAGAGGAGAGAGTCAATACTGGAGACAAATACTGTACAATATAGATGGACAACACAGGAGAGCCTCAGTACAGACACAACACCATACAATATTGATGGACAACACTATAATTAGGGCCTATTTCAAGTTTTCATAACAATCGGAAATCTGTATTTTTGGGCGCCGATTTGCCGATTTTTTTTTTTTTTTTTTTTTTTTTTACACCTTTATTTAATCTTTATTTAACTAGGCAAGTCAGTTAAGAACACATTCTTATTTTCAATGACGGCCTAGGAACGGTGGGTTAACTGCCTTGTTCAGGGGCAGAAAGTCAGATTTTCACCTTGTCAGCTCGGGGGATACGATCTTACAACCTCTGCCTCTCTCTCGTTGCACTCCACAAGGAGACTGCCTGTTACGCAAATGCAGTAAGCCAAGGTAAGTTGCTAGCTAGCATAAAACTTATCTTATAAAAAACAATCAATCATAATCACTAGTTAACTACACATGCTTGATGATATTACTAGATATTATCTAGCGTGTCCTGTGTTGCATATAATCTGACTGAGCATACAAGCATCTAAGTATCTGACTGAGCGATGGTAGGCAGAAGCAGGCGCGTAAACATTCATTCAAACAGCACTTTCATGCGTTTTTCCAGCAGCCCTTCGTTGTGCGTCAAGCATTGCGCTGTTTATGACATCAAACCTATCAACTCCCGAGATGAGGCTGGTGTGACCGAAGTGAAATGGCTGGCTAGTTAGCGCGCGCTAATAGCGTTTTAAACTTCACTTGCTCTGAGCCTTGGGGTGGTTGTTTCCCTTGCTCTGCATGGGTAACTCTGCTTCGATGTGGTGGCTGTTGTTGTTGTGTTGCTGGTTCGAGCCCAGGGAGGAGCGAGGAGAGGGACGGAAGCTATACTGTTACACTGGCAATACTAAAGTGCCTATAAGAACATCCAATAGTCAAAGGTTAATGAAATACAAATGGTATAGAGGGAAATAGTCCTATAATAACTACAACCTAAAACTTCTTACCTGGGAATATTGAAAACTCATGTTAAAAGGAACCACCAGCTTTCATATGTTGTCATGTTCTGAGCAAGGAACTGAAACGTTAGCTTTCTTACATAGCACATATTGTTGCACTTTTACGTTCTTCTCCAACACTTTGTTTTTGCATTATTTAAACCAAATTGAACATGTTTCATTATCTACTTGAGGCTAAATTGATTTTATTGATGTATTATATTAAGTTAAAATAAGTGTTCATTCAGTATTCTTGTAATTGTCATTATTACAAATATTTTTATTTATTTAAATTGGCCGATTAATCGGCATCGACTTTTTGGGTCCTCCAATAATCGGTATCGGCGTTGAAAAATCATAATCGGTCGACCTCTAGCACACACACAATACAGATGGACAACACAGGAGAACCTCAGTACAGACACAACACAGCTGGACAACACAGGAGAGCTTCAGTACAGACACAACACTTTACAATATAGATGGACAACACAGGAGTCTCAGTACAGACACAATACTGTACAATATAGATGGACAACACAGGAGAGCACAGGAGAACACAAGTGGTCCAGTCACTGTCACTGACCCGTATACTAGTAGGTTCTTCTCCACTCTGAAGCACTCTGTCCTGCCGTAGCTGTTGAGGCGGTCGTGGGGCCGGCGGAGCTTGGGCTTGTCCTCGTTGTCACTCTCCCCCTCTGACAGCTCTGCCAGCTCATCCTTAGTGGCACTGAAGGGTCGGGTCTGCTTCCTCACCCTCGGAGTGTCAATTACCAGGCTGTTCTGTTGTGGAATAGGAGAGGAACACACACAGATACTCAGATACTATTGTAGCAAATTCACACATGGCATTGATCTTATCTCCTATATAACATATCTCATCACGGCCAGAAAGAGCAGGTTCAGTGTTTAAATTAAAGCATTACTTACTCTGCCATTGGCAGTGTCCATGTCAATCTCAGCCTTCTTGGCCCACTTGTCCCAGAAGTTGGGGTCGTCCAGAGAAATGTCTGTGCGGTTTCCGGATGCCACAAAACTGGCCTGAGAGAAGAATACATTATATTTCACATTAAACCTTAAAGAAGAACATTAAAGAAGTCTGAGTCTCCTAACAGAGCTGAGAGTCTGTGATGAAGAGTGACATGAGAGTAGACAGGAGACACTGGTTACTACTGCTAGTCATGCAGAAAGGAAAAGGATAGCAACATTCAAACAATGACCACTGTGTGGTGCTCTTTCCGTCACTGGTACCTTGGCAAATGTAGATCCCCGTCCCTCAGACTCGATGGTGATGGTCTTGGTCCTGCGTTGAAGAATCTGGTCGATGTCCTCCTCACAGAACTTGGCCCCCTCATCCTCATCGTCCATCAGAGCTCCATAAGCCCCTTTCCTCAGCAGGTCCTCGATCTCCTTCTTAGACAGCTGCTGCTGGGTCGGCTGGAGAGAGGGGAGGGGGAGAAGGAGAAACAGAGAGGGTGTTAGGGGAACTGACGATGGACTACAGTAGATCACAGACTGGACTATTTACACATTAAATCATTGTACACACAAACATGTGCATAACACATCCCTACGCATTAACACCACACAAAAACAGACAGACACTCTAGTGTGAGAAACGCAGAGGAGCGAGACAGTTAGTTGAACTGAAGCTGAACTGGATCACATGCCAGACCTTTTTAAATCTTTAAGAGTAGCAGCAACCCCCAGCTGACCCATGGTGTGTTAGTATGCATGATAATGTATGATAATGTCTGCTCCACACTTTCTTCCTGATAGTCCAGCTAATCCAGAGAGAGAAACAGCTAAGCTCCTCCTACACACTGATGATGCACTAAGAGGATATCTCAAAGCTGTGTTTATTATATTGACTAGTCCACTTTCTACACTCTCATTTTGTAGAATGGACTTAACATTTTGTGCCTTCGGAATATATTCCGACCCCTAGACTTTTTACACATTTTGTTACATTACAGCCTTATTCTAAAATGGATAATATCATCTACACACAATACCCCATAATGACACAAAAACAACGCAAAGAACGGTTTTTTTTGCAAATATATATAAAAAAATATATATATTGAAATATCACATTTACATAAGTATTCAGACCCTTTACTCAGTACTTTGTCTTATTGGGTATGACGCTACAAGGTTGTATTTGGGGAGTTTCTCCGATTCTCCTCTGCAACTCCTCTCAAGCGCTGTCAGGTTGGATGGGGAGCGTTGCTGCACAGCTATTTTCAGGTCTCTCCAGAGATGTTCGATCAGGTTCAAGTCCAGGCACTGGCTGGGCCACTCAAGGACATTCAGAGACTTGTCCCGAAGCCACTCCTGTGTTGTCTTGGCTGTGTGCTTAGGGTTGTTGTCCTGTTGGGAGGTGAACCTTTGCCCCAGTCTGAGGTCCTGAGCGCTCTGGATGCAGGTTTTACTTGAGGATCTCTGTACTTTGCTCCATTCATCTTTGCCATGACCCTGACTAGTATCCCAGTCCCTGCCACTGAAAAACATCCCCACAGCATGATGCTGTCACCACCATGCTTCTCCGTAGGGATGGTGCCAGGTTTCCTCCAGATGTGACGCTTGGCATTCAGACCAAAGAGTTTAATCTTGGTTTCATCAGACCAGAGAATATTGTTTCTCATGGCCTGAGAGTCTTCAGGTGCCTTTGGGCAAACTCCAAGCAGGCTGTCATGTGCCTTTTACTGAAGAATGGCTTCCGTCAGGCCACTCTACCATGAAGGCCAGATTGGTGGAGTGCTGCAGAGATGGGAAGGTTCTCCCATCTCCACTGAGGAACTCTAGAGCTCTGTCAGAGTGACCATCGGGTTCTTGGTCACCTCCCTGCCCAAGACCCTTCTTCCCCGATTGCTCAGTTTGGCCGGGTAGCCAGTTCTAGGAAGAGTCTTAGTGGTTCCAAACGTCTTCCATTTAAGAATGATGGAGGACACTGTGTTCTTGCGGTCCTTCAATGCAGCATACATTTTTTGGTACCCTTCCCCAGATCTGTGCCTCGACACAATCCTGTCTCGGAGCACTCCTTACAATTCCTTCGACATTTTGGCTTGGTTTTTGCTCTGACATGCACTGTCAACTGTGGACATTATATAGAGGTGTGTTTTTTCCAAATCATGTCCAATCAATTGAATTTACCACAGGTGGACTCCCATCAAGTTATAGAGACATCTCAAAGATGATCAATGGAAACAGGATGCACCTGAGCTCAATTTCGAGACTCATAGCAAAGGGTCTGGATACTTAAGTAAATAAGGTATTTCAGTTTTTTATTTGTACAAAATGAGCAAAAAGCTCTGAAAACCTGTTTTTGCTTTGTCATTATGGGTTATTGTGTGTAGATTGCTGAGAAGAAAAAACATATTTAATCCATTTTAGAATAAGGCTGTAACGTAACAAATTGTGGAAAAAGTCAAGGGGTCTGAATACTTTCCGAATGCATAGAGCTTCCACCGGACTGATACAGGTGCTGCAGAGTGTGTGTGTGTGTGTGTGACGGACACAGCAGACTCACCCCTCCTCCTGGCAAGCTGTTCTCCCTGCCACTCATGCTCTGCAGCACAGCCTTGTCCAGGCCCAGTTTGAGGCTGGCCCGGTCAAACATCTCCCGCTCGTAAGAGTTCCTGGTGATCAGACGGTACACCTTCACTGCCTTGTTCTGACCAATCCTATGGCAGCGAGCCTGGGCCTGGCAATAGAAAATAACTTGGTTATGACCAGCCCAATACATTTTATATTTGTCCAATAAAAATAACTTCAGGATCAAGATCGTTGCGCTGCTATAATAATATAATATATGCCATTTAGCAGACGCTTTTATCCAAAGCGACTTAGTCATGCATACATACATTTTACTATCCAAGCTGTGTCAATGAAAAAGTTAAACTATTATAATAGGATATAAAAGACACTTCTCAATTCAAGGACTTCCTGAATTGACTGAATTGAAATAGAAAGTGACCACACCTTCGTTGCTAATTGTATTACAGTGGAGGCTGAAGTCACTTTAAATGTCTGTGTGTGTCTTTACCTGCAGGTCGTTCTGTGGGTTCCAGTCTGAGTCAAAGATAATACAGGTGTCAGCAGCAGTCAAGTTGATGCCCAGACCTCCAGCCCGGGTACACAGCAGGAACACAAAGCGGTCCGAGTCTGGTTTGCTGAAACGGTCTATAGCTGCCTGACGCAGGTTACCTCTCACTCTGCCATCGATACGCTCATACAGGTACCTGAGGAACACAGGACCATGCAGGGTTGGAGTAGGATCTTCTAGTACACATAATTACACATGTTCTTGCGTCACATCCAAGTATGATGAAGGGCAACATTTACATACAGTACGACACTGAGCTTTACAGTAGCTGATACAACACCAACCATCACACACTAAGAGGCCTCCAATTGCCACACAATATTTCCAGGAATTTGTTTTTGTCATCCACTTTCAAACAACATTCACTAGTTGTCTCCTTCTTTCCTCCATTCCTGTCTCTCTTTTCCCCTCTCTCTATTCTGCTCTCTCTTCCTCCTTTCATCCTTCCTCCCCCTCTCTCGGGCAGCCTCTTTCCCAGGAGCCCTGGCCTCGCCTCTGCCTTACCCCACATCCTACCCCTCATCTTCTTCACCTTACACACCTCACCTCTACAGTGACCCACTTCCCTCCACCGGCCCAGACTCCTCTCTCCCTCTGTCTGCCGTGGGAGTGCCCCGAGGGAGTCTGTGACCTGCCGCTGAACCCCGGCTAAGCCTAGCCTAGCCACTGAGCGGAGCGCCTCGCCTTGTGTGTTTACACTGATTTGGTTCGAAATTTGAGTGCCAGAAAGAAGCATGGAGGGGAAAAGAACACAGGGCCAGGCAAGGGATAGTGAGAGACAAGAGAGGATAACAAGAGGGAGAAGAAGAGAGAGGACAGAAATATCCAGAGGGAGGGAAAAAGAGATAGAGAGACCACACAGACCAGGCCAGTTGCCTGCTTTCCTCAGCTTAGACGGGCTGCTGGGATAATGTCCTTTTCATTTAGCGTGCAAACAGGAAGATCATTAAACCAGGAGATTAAGACCTTGAATGAAAGGGTCTTGGTACATTCTTCTGCTTCTGTTACACAGTCTTTATCATCTCCCTGCTCTGGGTAGCATTATGGAGTGATGAGCACTGGGGGCTTTAAAAGGCTCTTTCTCAGACACTGAAGAGAGAGGCTAATGCTTAGATATTCAACATTTCTCTTCAACTACATTCAATTTAATAAGGGAAAGTACTGGAGTGATTCAGCTTTTGTTGCACTGCACACTGCTAGCTAGCTAACACCAGATAATAAACCATAAATACTTCACTTTGAAAATGGAGCTGAAAAATGGAAATGACAAAGTCTATTATTACCCTCTCAAGCATGATTCCTGTCTTTTTCCACATCAGCCTAGCTGAAAGATATGAAATATCTGAGGAGAGAGAACCTTGATTTCCAGGCTTCTATTGGAGTGGAGTACTTGGGAGCATAGTAATACAAGGCGAGAAGAGAGGCAGGCAGCAGTACCTTCTCTGGATGAGGTAGTCCTCCAGGATATCCAGACAGCGGACCATCTGGGAGAAGATGAGGACCTTGTGTCCCCCGGCCTTCATCTTGGGCAGCAGCTTGTCTATGAGGACCAGTTTACCAGCCGACTGCACCATGGCCTGCAGGTGGAAATCAAAGGCAACAGGGCTGTACACCTCTCGGAAGTCCTCCAAAATCTTCTCCTCAGCACCTGGGAGAAATGGAAAGACAAATAAAGTCAGTGATGGTATCAGTGTTTCTGCTACAATTGTACAAGCAGGGCGGGCCCCCGTCTAATGCTGTTGCCACTAGAGTTTGGCTTCTATTGGGAAAAGACTGGATGAAACTTAATCTGGTACCATGCTACCATTTTGACCTAATCTGTATGCAGTTCATATACAGTACCTACTTTAAGACAGACAGGAATAGCAACTCCATCATGGAATAGATTATGTACAATATGGTACTGGAAAAAAGAGTGTGGACCTGAGTGAGGTGGCGGTACAAGGAACTCTCTCTCTGGTCACTGGTTAGAAAGATAATGACCAAGCAACTGAATGACCAAGGAGATAGTTCACACACACAGCTCACTGCCTCGAACTCACAAACCATCATTGATATAAAATGGTGCCGGAAGAAATGGCAGCAGTTTTACAGGTGCCCAACCAATTGTGCTATGTGGTTTTTTGCGTTATTTGCAACATATTTTGTACATAATGTTTCTGCAACCGTATCTTACGGCAAAAAAGAGCTTCTGGATATCAGGACAGCGATCACTCACCTCGGATTAGACAAAGATTTTTTCTTCAATAAGCAGGGCGCAATCTAAGGAAGTCTCTAGATTTTGCTTGCCTGAAGTAGAGTATATTGTGATAAATTGCAGACCACACTACTTGCCTAGAGAGTTTTCAGCTATACTTTTCGTGGCTGTTTATTTACCACCACAGACAGATGCTGGCACTAAGACCGCACTCAGTCAGCTGTATAAGGAAATAAGCAAACAGGAAACCACTCACCCAGAGTGAGTCCTCCTAGTGGCCAGAGACTTTAAAGCAGGGAAACTTAAATCAGTTCTAGCTAATTTATATCAAAATGTTAAATGTGCAACCAGAGGGGAAAAAATTCTAGATCACCTGTACTCCACACACAGAGATGCGTACAAAGCTCTCCCTCGCCCTCCATTTGGTAAATCCGACCACAACTCTATCCTCCTGATTCCTGCTTACAAGCAAAAATTAAAGCAGGAAGCACCAGTGACTCGGTCTATAAAGAAATGGTCAGATGAAGCAGATGCTAAGCTACAGGACTGTTTTGCTATCACAGACTGGAACATGTTCAGCGATTCTTCCGATGGCATTGAGGAGAACACCACATCAGTCACTGGCTTTATCAATAAGTACATTGAGGATGTCGTCCCCACAGTGACTGTACGTACACACCCCGACCAGAAGCCATGGATTACAGGCAACATTCGCACTGAGCTAAAGGGTAGAGCTGTGGCAGGGCTTGCAAACTATTACAGACTACAAAGGGAAGCACAGCCGCGAGCTGTCCAGTGACACGAGCCTACCAGACGAGCTAAATCACTTCTATGCTCGCTTCGAGGCAAGCAACACTGAGGCATGCATGAGAGCATCAGCTGTTCCGGACGACTGCGTGATCACGCTCTCTGTAGCCGACGTGAGTAAGACCTTTAAAAAGGTCAACATACACAAGGCTGTGGGGCCAGGCGGATTACCAGGACGTGTGCTCCGGACATGTGCTGACCAACTGGCAGGTGTCTTCACTGACATTTTCAACATGTCCCTGATTGAGTCTGTAATACCAACATGTTTCAAGCAGACCACCATAGTCCCTGTGCCCAAGAACATGAAGGCAACCTGCCTAAATTAAGAAAGACCCGTAGCACTCATGTCCGTAGCCATGAAGTGCTTTGAAAGGCTGGTAATGGCTCACATCAACACCATTACCCCAGAAACCCCCAATGGTTTCCGTCAGCCGATAGATGGTCATGACGATAGATGGAATATGAAAATGTATGTAATTTTTGTTTTGTTATTAATGGTTAATAGATTACGTTATTACGAAAACATTGTAACGTGAAGAGTTTTCCTAGTATATGTTTGATGTTTATACATTGTACGTTGTATGGAAAATATCAAAATCAAAGAGAATGTTTTGGGGAAGATGAAATGTGAAGTTAGTTGTCTAAAATTGGATTTGAGTAAAATCTAGACCTTGCCCTCTTAATTAACTTGGTACGCCCAGAGAATTGCCCTAAAGGCGGTTACGCACAATTCTGACCCAAGGGTATAAAACCTGTGAGTAAAGAATTTCCAGAGAAGACTACGTGACCCAAGCTGCAGCCAAGGTCTAAAAAGTCAACGAACCCAGAACCCAAGTTTGAAGACAAATAAATATTTTTCTACCCAAGCTACGGATGAGTAGCTGTGTCTCAGCGGGTGAATTCAAGTCGGACCCCCTTAGCATCCAATCCCAGCGAATCGTGGTATCTAAAAGGTTTCATTCCTATGCTGTGAGCTCTGAGCTACAGAGCTGTCTGTCCTCAGAAGACCCCTTCCAGAGCAAGGGTGAGGGAACAGACTCCTAAGCCAAAAGGACACTGACATCGTGAGGACGACCAGAAAGGCGCGCAGGAGAAGTGCATCATCGAGCAATCTGAAAGGTCCACGCGGAGGATCCACAGATAACTTCCCCACGTAATTACATCATTATATTCTGACCCATAAGAGCGGCAGTTTGGGGAAAGGCTAGGGTTAGAATAAGCATAGCTGACAAATTCACCCAAATGTATATTTCTCTCGTGTACTTTCTCTTTTTCTCTCTCTTTGAAATCCCCATTTTGGGTAATACGCGCTATAGTGTGTTGGCCCGTTATACTAAGTTCTAATCAATAGCCTATAATGTGTTTGGTATATGTATATCTTTTATCATAATTTTAGCTTTTTAGTAAATAAATACTCAACTAAGATTGGTGTGGTAGGAACTCATTGGTGAGACCCGGGTCCGTGCAGATTCACAGGCTATACGACGTTCAGAACCAGATTGTAGAGGTAACTGGTTAATTAGCTGCTGTTGTAAAATCCATATTCTGATATTCTTTGAGTTAATTTGGGAAATAGAAACTCAATAAAAACTAGTTTTCCCATGGTGCCCCAGGTTAATGAGTTAATAATTGCTTGATTCAGTTAATCACGCATTTAGAAACTTTTAATAATTCGATAAACAGTCGTCACATTAACTAATACAATGTCACGACACAAGACTAAGGAGATGATTGTGGACTACAGGAAAAGGAGGACCAAGCACATCCACATTCTCATCGACGGGGCTGTAGTGGAGCAGGTTGAGAGCTTCAAGTTCCTTGGTGTCCACATCACCAACAAACTAGAATGGTCCAAACACACCAAAACAGTCGTGAAGAGGGCACGACAAAGCCTATTCCCCCTCAGGAAACTAAAAATATTTAGACAGCTGCAACATCGAGAGCATCCTGACTGGTTGCATCACTGCCTGGTACGGCAATTGCTCGGCCTCCGACCGCAAGTCGCTACAGAGGGTAGTGCGTACGGCCCAGTACATCACTGGGGCTAAGCTGTCTGCCATTCAGGACCTCTACACCAGACGGTGTCAGAGAAAGGCCCTAAAAATTGTCAAAGACCCCAGCCACCCCAGTCATAGACTGTTCTCTACTACTGCATTGCAAGCGGTACCAGAGTGCAAAGTCTAGGACAGTTTTTAACCCCAAACCATAAGACGACTCCTGAACAGGTAATCAAATGGCGACCCAGACTATTTGCACTGTGTGTCCCCCCCCAACCCCTCTTTTACGCTGCTGCTACTCTCTGTTTATCATATATGCATAGTCACTTTAACTATACATTCATGTACATACTACCTCAATTGGCCAGACCAACCAGTGCTCCCGCACATTGGCTAATCGGGCTATCTGAATTGTGTCCCGCCAACCACCACCCGCCATCACTGTCTTTTTACTGTTGTTTTTATTTCTATACTTACCTATTGTTCACCTAATACCTTTTTTGCACTATTGTTTAGCGCCTGTAAGTAAGCATTTCACTGTAAGGCTGTCTACACCTGTTGTATTCGGTGCACGTGACAAATAACGTGATTTGATGAAGAAAGGTCCCATAATTACACTAATCTGTATGCAGGTCAAAGACAATATGAGAGTTAGGACTTCTATAATGCTTATCAAGTCTAACAATCAATTTTTTTGATTTGACATACTACAAACGAGTGGATATTATAAACTGGGTACTTCCAGCCCTGAATGCTGATTGGCAGACATCCGTGGTATATCAGACCTTATAACACGGTATGTTTTTTTTTTACTGTTTGAATTACGTTGGTAACCAGTTCACAGTCGCAATAGGGCACCTCGGGTTTGTGGTACATGGCCAATATACCACGGCTAAAGTCTGTTCTTAGGAACGACCTTAGCCGTGGTATATTGGCCGTATACCACAAACCCCTGAGGTGCCTTATTGCTATTATAAACTGGTTACCAGTGTTTTTTATTTTTATTTAACCTTTATTTAACTAGGCTAGTCAGTTAAGAACAAATTCTTACTTACAATGATGGCCTACACTGGTCAAACCCGGATGACGCTGGACCAATTGTGTTCTGCCCTATGGGACTCCCAATCATGTCCGGTTGTGATACAACCTGTATCAGAACCAGGGTGTCTGTAGTGATGCCTCTAGCATTGAGATACAGTGTCTTAGACCGCTGCGCCACTCAGGAACACATATTCCACACCCCCTTGTGACTTACTGCTTAATTAGAAAGCCTTTCATATTTCCGTTTGGCAGTTTATCAACTCTAAAGCTGATCCTTTAGTTGTCCTAGCCCTCACCAAAACTGACTGACACACACACACACACACACACACACACACACACACACACACACACACACACACACACACACACACACACACAGAAGCATCTGTCAAACCACAGGCCAAAAGTTCACTAGGCTGGCCTTGTATGAGAGCACTGTGATTAACCAGATTAACCAGAGCACGAGAGCATTAACCAGAGTACACCAGTGACATAAATATATTACAGCTATGGTAAGGAGGGCAGGGAAGAGGGAGAGCAATGGACCAACACAGCAGCTTTTGGATGTGGGATGAACGGAGGGATGGAGGGAGATGTGAAGTTAGTCCATTATCTGTTCCAGAGCCTCAACCTCCTGGCCTGCTTTCTCTGTTCTGACACAGCTAGGAGAAAGATGGAGGGAGGAGGAGAGAGGGTGGGTGAGAGAAACAGACAGCGCCATAGGGAAAGATAGTGAGGAATGAGGACGTCTCTGACTCAGAGGTTTTCATTGTGCCCCGGGGCTGCTATAGAGCTCTTTACTAAAGGTATGGGCGGGAATTACCCAAATCAGCCTTCCCCACACGGCATACACTGTCCTTCCATATATCAAGAGGCTACATACAGCGTTCCACAACCTAGATTGTAGCAATATCACTGTACCTTTAATGAGGTAGGGGTGGTTGCAACACTTCCTCAGCTCCATCATGGTGTTGACCAGGTTGGGGACGTTGGCCTGGCCGACTCCTTTAGACAGGAAGGAGAAGTTCTTCTCTAGGATGGCTCTGTAGTACTTCTTCTGGATGTTGGTCAGCTCCACCTGACCACATTATATAGAAACATTCAATTATATAGGACAATACACAGAAACCACATCAGTCAGCAAAAAAATAAAATAAAAAAAAACACAAATACTCAATCTCAAACACACACACACACACACACACACCTCAATGATGGTTTCCTCCTTAGGAGCCAGCTTCTTCTCCACGTCCTCCTTGAGACGACGCAGCATCATGGGCTTCAGGATGGCCTGCAACTTCTGGACCTGAGAGAGACAGAGATATGCATGTTCATATATGGACACATGCATACGCACACATACACACAGACACAGAGAGATGGATACAGAGAGATGGAAGATACACGTACAGGTTAACATGTGGAGAGTCTGGAATGGAAACGCACTCTTTCACGCACCCACACATGCACCCACCCACACACACACGCACCCACACACTCACCCACACACGCACCCACACATGCACCCACACACGCACCCACACACGCACCCACACATGCACCCACACACACACGCACCCACACACTCACCCACACACGCACCCACACACGCACCCACACATGCACCCACACACGCACCCACACACTCACCCACACACACGCACCCACACATGCACCCACACACACACGCACCCACACACTCACCCACACACACACCCACACATACACGCACCCACACCCACACATGCACCCACACACACACGCACCCACACACTCACCCACACATGCACCCACACACCCACCCACACACACATGATTTTAACCACAGGTGCTGAAGGATTAGCAGGATTAAGAGGGGTTGACCATGGGCCGGTCAGTGGTACTATGATTGTCAAACCAATACAATACACTGAGTGTACAAAACTTTAGGAACACATTAGAAATCCTTATTTAACCTGTCTCCTCTCCTTCATCCAGACCTGCTTTCTATGACCTAGACTGACCAGGTGAAACCTATGATCCCTTATTAAATACACTTCAATCAGTGTAGATGAAGGGGAGGAGACAGGTTAAAGAAGGATTTTTAATCCTTGAGACAATTGAGACATTGTGAATGTGCCATTCAGAGAGTGAATGGGCAAGACAAAAGATTTAAGTGCCTTTGAACGGGGTGTGGTAGTAGATGCCAGGAACACCCGTTTGAGTTTGTCAATAACTGAAACGCTGCTGGATTTTTCACCCTTAACAGACTGATGAAGTCCATGAGGTTGATAATAGGGGTTCTAAATAACTGTAATTACATTAGCATAATGCTACAGGGCCTTTAACATAACATAACTTACCAAAACAGCACTGTGTGTCTGTCTGTCTGTCTGTCTGTCTGTCTGTCTGTCTGTCTGTCTGTCTGTCTGTCTGTCTGCGTGTGTGAGAGCTCTATTCTCCTTCAGAGTCCCATCTGTACCAACAGGATCATTATCTCCACACACTGACACACTGTTCAAACACCAGGTGGGGTGAGTGGGGAAAACACACTCATGTCCCCTGACACCATATGAAAACAAATTAGCTTCTGTATTAATAATCATATTCATTATGATCAGTGATGGTAAAGGACACACTCACACACAGGCAAACAGGCAGAGACTAAACTATAACACACAGTATTTCTCACATACACACTTTGTTGATAGGAACCCAACAACATAATACTCACACACTCACACTGACAGCGACACACTTGATACGAACCCAACAACCACATGATAGAATCACACAGCCTCACCTGCTCCTCAGTCTTGAGGTCTCCAAACTCCAGCATGAAGGTATTCTCTGAGGGGAAGCTTTGAGGCTCAAGGAAGTGCAGCAGACTGAACAGCTCCTCTACTGTGTTCTGGAGGGGGGTCCCTGTCAGGAGAGCTTTGTGTTCCTGTAGAGAGAGGAGAGGGAAGAGAGAGATGTGAGTTAGAAACAATACAAGACACACAGCATAGGAACTCCAACCAACAAGCTGTGCCTCCACTGAACACAACTACAGAGAGAGGGGAGACCTCAATCACAAACAATCTTAAGATCCAACCAGATTGGTGTACAGTGATGGTTACCATTAGGGCACGTTTCACTGCTTCTCTCCACACACCAACAAGATACTGATTGGAGACACACCAGGCCCAGGATCTCAAATATTCAAGCTGTAATGGCTGCATTTCTGCCCTTTGCTCAGTTCTCAGTTCTGCCCTACATTATGCTCAGTGACTTGGACATACCAGATTCATGAGCTTGAAGCCCTCTAGCAGCTTGCAGTTCTTGTTCTTGAGGCGATGGGCCTCGTCGATGATGACGCAGCGCCACTCGATGGCGTTGAGCTCTGGACAGCCGCCCAGGATCATCTCAAAGGTGGTGATGAGGGCGTGGAACTTGTAGGCTCCCCGCACCACACGACCCTGGAGGGAAACCAGGGAGAAATGCACAGGGAGTCAATACAACTCTTCCATTCATTCAGCTCTTCTCATTCTCAATGGTTGAGTGTATAATGCCTTGTAAAGAAATGTCAGTGATTTCAATCATTTGAGAAGACAATATAAAGATGGTCCTTGAGAAATATACCATTCTCATATCTAGTGAGATTCCCTGTGATAACATGATCCTGAACAGCTCCTCTACCGTGTTTCAATTTTGACCTTTATTTAACTAGGCAAGTCAGTTAAGAACAAATTCCTATTTTCAATGACGGCCTAGGAACAGTGAGTTAACTGCCTGTTCAGGGGAAGAACAACAAATTTATACCGTGTCAACTCGGGGGTTTGAACTTGCAACCTTCCGATTACTAGTCCAACGCTCTAACCACTAGGCTACCTTGCCGCCCCTATATTAAGGTGATTCCCTGTGTGTTAAGGGGTGAGCCGTGCTGTAAGAATAAGCTCTGTGGTATCACAGTCTTACAGTGAGACAGCCTGGTGGCAGCTCCTCTTTCCACTCCTCCCTCTTCCATTCTTTCCCCTTCCTCCCTGTTACATTTGCATACTAAGATCTCCTAACCACTGTCTGTCATTCCACATTACTCTGCCAACAACTGCAGGGCTACCGCCTGACATGTGCCACCCTTCAAACCCTTCTTATGTGCCTTTAAATTGTGTCCTGCTTTCAAGTTTCAAGTTTTAACGTCACATGCACAAGTACAGTGAAAGGCCCAACAAGGCTTTAATCAATAACAATGTAATAATAAAAATAACAAGGTAGAACAAAAACACACAAGATAAGAAATAAGAAGAACAGGATAAAGTAAGTAAGCATACTATATACAGGGTCAGTTCCAGTAGCATATTTACAATGTGAAGGGATACTGGATAATTAGGGGTAGATATGTATATGGGTAAGGTGACTAGGCATGCTGGAACATGACAGTCATGCTACTCAAACTCAGTATCTCTCTCTCATTATGTGGCCTGCAAGCTCTCCTTGGACAAATCTCATTGTCCGACTGAGTATCTCTGATTTCATGTCACTATTCCCTGATACACAATAGAACAAATACTGTCATTATTTTAATGGAACAGAGAGACACCTGAGATTCACTTCATCTTCCACAGCTAATGATGTGCATCACATTATCTCCTGTTCTTAGTCCCCATTATGAGATGCTGGCTGCCAGCGGGTTTCAAAGCCCTTTTGCTGTTGTTTTTGACAACCACCACCTCCCCTCATCAGAGATCAACTTTTGAAACGTCAAGGACCAACCTGTTGTTGACATTGTTGTTCATCTGTGGGTCCCTGATGTGGGTCCCTGACTGCACATCTCGTACGGCTAGCCTGTGTTGTTTATTTATGTTGTTGTTTACCTGTGTGTCTCTGGAGTACATCTCGTACTGCTGCAGCATCTGCCTGCTGACCATGGAGCCGTGGTAGACAATAACGTTGAGGTGGGTCCACGTTCTGAACTCCCTCTCCCAGTTGGCGATGGTGGAGAGGGGGGCGATGATGAGGAAGGGGCCCCTGATGCCCACACGCCAGATCTCCTCCAGAAACGTGATGGACTGGATGGTCTTCCCCAGACCCATCTCATCTGCCAGGATACAGTTCCGTCTGTCAGGGAGGAAGAGAGGGAGAGAGAGGGGTGGGGGGCAGGGAGGGAGTAAGAAAGGAGTGAGAGGAAGCGAGAGGGGGGTTGGAGGAAGAAAGAGAGAGAGAGAGAGAGACATTAAAGTCCCAAAAAATGTATAGAGTAGTTGTGGTCCTGTCTGATATTGATACTAAGTGATGAGACTGGGCTGAACAGAATCCTTCCTCTAGTATTCAGGCAGAACATTAATCTGGTTGTCCAGAGGGTGGGGGTGTTACAGTGAATCTTGACATTAATTGCAAAGAGCAGATACTCCCACTTGCTTCCTATACTGTTTTCCTTCATCTTAAAAGCTCAGTGCAGTCAAAAACAGGATTTCCTATGTTTTATAAATATTTCCACAATATGAGGATGGAATAATTACTCTGAAATGGTGAAAATGATGATAATGCCCTTTTAGTGTAAGAACTGATTGAAAGTACCAGCTGAAATTTCAGCCTGTTTTGGTGGGATGTTGTTTTGGCCTGCCTGGTAACATCACAGTAAATTAGTTGATAGACCAATAACAAAGAGAGTTCCAAACCTTTCTGCCAATAATAGTTTGTTTTCAGATTTCCCCACTCCCAGACAGTCCTAGCTAAATTCTTGCTTGAGAAATTGCTCTTTGCTAAGAAGCTATTTTTGTTTCTTTCTGACCGTTTTAAGGTACTTGACTGTTACAGAGAAATAATTTGATAAGAGATTTTTAAAAAGTGCTGCATTGGACCTTTAAGAACTTCACAGCACTCTGAAACACAGTCCCAGTAGCAACACTACAGCCTGGCTACAAACAGATGATTTGGGATGTGTTCCACACTCACTCGCTTTCTCCCTTGATCTGTCTCTCCATCTTTCTCTCTCCCTTGATCGGTCTCTCTATATCTCTATCTCCCTCTGTCGCTCTCCATCTTTCTCTCTCTGTCTTCCTCCTCTTCCCTTTCCCCAGCGGCAGCATAGCCTAGTGGTTATAGTGCTGGACTAGTAACTGTTAGGTTGCAAGATCAAATCCCCGAGCTGACAAAGTATAAATCTCTAGTTTTGCCCCTGAACAAGGCAGTTAACCCACTGTTCCTAGACCATCATAGAAAATAAGAATTTGTTCTTAAGTGACATGCCTAGTTAAATAAAGGTAAAATAAAAATGTAAAGAAAGAGGATGTTGATAGCAGAACAGTGAACAATCCACAAGCCTCAGAGGCACACCGGTTAATAATGTTAACTCAGCCAAATCACTGCACGATCACAACACAGGGAAACCATTTATAATTTAACATCTACAGTACCTCTGTGCAGTGACGAAGCCTCGAAAACAAACAAGATAAGTGAATGAAAATGTCCTCATGGAAAACATTTTTAAGACTAAGACACAAATCAAAACAGACAACCAAAAAATCCTTAAGTCAATAAAAGCATCCTCTTTTCAAAGATACTGTAAAAAGCAAGACAGACAGACAACCTTTCGATCTTTTCATATAGCCTATGTGGCGGAGTGCATTGTTTTCCTGTGCTGCATGTTTATGCCATTGTGTTCTTTATTATTAACCACTAGGGATGGTATTTTCATACTGTTCCTGTACCATACCAGGGTATGTGGTATTACTGGCAGGCACAAAAAGGGTGCAATTTATTTCCAAATGTAAAATAAATATATATATATATACACATACAGTTGAAGTCGGAGGTTTACATTTACCTTAGCCAAATACATTTCAACTCAGTTTTTCACAAATCCTGACATTTAATCCTACTAAAAATTCCCTTTCTTAGGTCAGTTAGGATCACCACTTGATTTTAAGAATGTGAAATGTCTGAATTTTGTCCGAATTTTGATTTACCCATGATGTCAAGCAAGGAGGCACTGAGTTTGAAGGTAGGCCTTGAAATACATCCACAGGTACACCTCCAATTGACTCAAATTATGTCAATTAGCCTATCAGAAGCTTCTAAAGCAATGACTTTGTGTACGTAAACTTCTGACCCACTGGAATTGTGATACAGTGAATTATAAGTGAAATAATCTGTCTGTAAACAATTGTTGGAAAAATTACTTGTCATGCACAAAGTAGATGTCCTAACCGACTTGCCAAAACTGTAGTTTGTTAACAAGAAATGTGTGGAGTGGTTGAAAAACAAGTTTTAATGACTCCAACCTAAGTGTATGTTGATTTCCGACTTCAACTGTACCACGCTGAAAGTCACTGAGTTCTTCAGTACGGGCTATTCTACTGCCAATGTGTGCTCAATTTTATACACCTGTCAGCAACAGGTGTGGCTGAAATAGCCAAATCCACTAATTTGAAGGGGTGTCCACATAATTTTGGCCATGTAGTGTGCGTGCACATATATATATATTTTACCTTTATTTAACTAGGCAAGTCAGTTAAGAACAAATTCTTATTTACAATGAAGGCCTAGGAACAGTGGGTTAACTGCCTTGTTCAGGGGAAGAATGACAGATGTTTACCGTGTCAACTCAGGGGTTTGATCTAGCAACCTTTTGGTTACTGGCCCAACACTCTGACCACTAGGCTACCTACAGTATATATATATATATATATATTATTATGCACAAAGAACATTCAAGCAGTAGGGATCTTGATCAAGGGGGTTGATTGTCTCTGCTGTAACCAATAGTTAACTGATAGTTATAAGCAGTGGCGTAGCACGCACCCCTCTGAGCTTTAGGGTGCCCCAAAACCCCCAAAAAACAAATCTAAACTAAAATCATACTGTTGGTATTTCAAAATACCCCGCTGTATGGTATATACGACATACCGTCCAAGCCTATTAACCACATTCTTCACAGGTTTTGCATACTAAACCGTGCTAGAAGTCAGAAGGTTCTGGGCAAGTGTCTCCCTGTCTCGGTACAGACATGCTGTCAGCTCACTGCTTCACTGGCTTCTCTTCTGCACTACTTAGCAATCTGACAGTCCAGCCCTTGTCTCTCTGGCTGGATGCAGTATGCTACAACCACAGAGCTGAAACCTAGGATTTGAAGTCTGGAACAACCCTGTGATTCTGACTGTCAGAATCTGTTCAGGGCAGTAGAACACTGTGTGTCTGCTTGTTTGCACATGCATACAGGTACAGTATGTGTGTGTGTGTGTGTGTGTGTGTGTGTGTGTGTGTGTGTGTGTGTGTGTGTGTGTATAGCCTTAGGGGGGCCCTACTGACCTGTTGTACCAGTTGAAGAGGAGCCAGTTGACTCCCTCCAGCTGGTAGTCCCTGAGGACGTTACTGTTCCTGTACTCCCTCGACTGATCCCTCTTCTTCCACAGGCTGGCTGGGGGACGCTCCTGTGGGGTAGAGGATGAGAAGAGAGATGAGAAAAGAAGAGAGAGGAAGAGAAGAGAAAGGAGGTTGAATAAAGGGGGCTTACCATCCTGCGGGAGTCTGGCCTTGCTGCCTGCAGCAGCTCAAACTCCTCTATTTTACTCTGGTCCACATCCCCCTTCAGTTCCCATGTACTGTCTTCATAGGGCAGAGAGCACCACTTCACCAGGTAGTACACCACCTGCTTGGGGAAGAGGGACAGAGAGAGGGGGAGGAGGGAGGGGGAAAGAGAGAGAGATGTTGTGAGTTAACACAAAAAAACATTTTAGTAGCTACTAGTGTTGTCACTAGCGTCCTGTTCGCCCAGTCCCCCGTTTTCTAAACCTCCTGCGCATTAGCTACGCAAAAACCTGTCACTGAAATTCACACTTTAACTCAATGCAACACATATTGAATTTAACTTCACACTGTTTAGTGTTTAATAGAATACTGCATAGCATGGCTGATTTCCTCATATTTGCAAAGGCCTACTACCTATGATTTGGCTGGAGGAATGGGGGGAAGGAACACACATGCATAATGATCTGCATGTCATTGTGTCAGTAAGGAGAAAACACTGCATGAAACCTTCTTTACTCTTCAGTTAAAATAGACACACAAACTCTCCATCCCTTCCTCACACTCAATCTCCCTCCCTCTAGTAAAAAAACACACACACACCACTCACTCTCTCCCACAAACACACAATGCTCTCAACTTTTAAAACGCTAGGCACCAAACAGAATTTAAGGAGCACCAGAAAGAATTAGATTTCTGAACCATTCAGGCTAGGAAGAAGTAGGGCCGTGGCGGTCAAGAAATTTCGTCAGCCGGTGATTGTCAAGCAAATAACTACCGGTCTCACGGTAATTGACCGTTAATTAACATAAACACATTTAGCATCTCCTGGCTTCCACACATAGCCTACAAGCCACTAATGCACTAATACATTTGAACAAGTCTAATAAATCAATGTAATATATCCTACACCTTCACAATAAATCTTTTTTTTTTTTAAAACATGATATGAAGAAAGGGTAGTCTATTTCAGAAGAACAGAATAGCTCTGAGTTGTCCTTATGTTAGGTCCTGATCTGGCTATGCCATATGGCTGTGGGCTACACTAGTTCATTTAGAAGACAAGATTTTCTTAGAATTCCGTGCCATTATTTTATAGTATGAAGAATACAATTGAACATAGCTGAATAAAATAGGAAGGATATTTTCTCTATTCTGTGTTGAGCAGTTAACAAAGAAACAGGTACTCCTATATGCTTCATTTAGAGTTATTTATGCAACTTCAGTTGTGATACAAATGTTGGGCTATATGTTTCGATTTTTAATACATTCTAAGGCTGCATGATGCGACTCTAATGATGATTTGAAAAAAGTCACATGAAAGGCATGAGCTCTGCTTTGTTTTTGCACAGGCTGTACACACTTCATCAGTCTCTCACTCAAGCAGTTGATAATGCCACAAATTTCCCGGCTGCATCTCTTTTGCGTTTCCGTAATGTCCCCTAAAAACATCCATGCCTTTTGCGGCCAGTGACCGTTGGGCCCTTGGGCTGAATATAATAATCATAAATCGCTTCTCCCGGCTGCGTACCGAAGCACCTCTCACACACATGGCTCTCCGTCACATGATCAGGTCTTTCTCACAGGCTACAAGTGAAGACAGACACATCGGGGACGCAACTGCGTGCGTCCTTATCCAATACCAAGGTGCATATTGAAGATATTGGAAGAACTGTCCACATTTACTTTTTGTCAGCCAACAAGATGAGTAGGCCTAACAAACAGCAAACACACTAGCCCATGTCAATCTACTATTCCCCATAGTACAAACGTTGACCTACTCTATTCTGTGCGAGAAAAAAATATTCCAAAACATAGTCTTGGACAGTTGTGGGATGTGATAGATCCCAAATTAATACAACCACTAGCATCAAAAAAACTGTTTTAAGCAATAAGCCTGACGCAACAGATGAGAATGTTTAGCTTAAAACATTGATAAACTATTAGGCTATTTCTTCACATTATAAGTGCAGCAATGTGCACACGGCAGTAGGCTATACAGTTGAAGTTGGAAGTTTACATACATATTAGCCAAATACATTTAAACTCAGTTTTTCACAATTCCTGACATTTAATCTTATAAAAATTCCCTGTCTTAGGTCAGTTAGGACCATCACTTTATTTTAAGAATGTGAAATGTCAGAATAATAGTAGAGAATTATTTATTTCAGCTTTTAGTTTCTTTCATCACATTCCCAGTGGGTCAGAAGTTTACATACATTCAATTAGTATTTGGCTTTAATTTTTTTACTTGGGTCTAACGTTTCGGGTAGCCTAATAATACCCACATCATTTTCCATCCTCATGATGCCATCTATTTTGTGAAGTTCACCAGTCCCTCCTGCAGCAAAGCACCCCCACAACATGATGCTGCCACAGCCGTGCTTCGCGGTTGGAATGGTGTCCTTCGGCTTGCAAGCCTCCCCCTTTTCCTCCAAACATAATGATGGTCTTTATGGCCAAACAGTTCTATTTTTGTTTTATCAGACCAGAGGACATTTCTCCAAAAAGTACGATCTTTGTCCCCATGTGCAGTTGCAAACCGTAGTCTGGCTTTTTAATGGCGGTTTTGGAGCAGTGGCTTCTTCCTTGCTGAGCGGCCTTTCAGGTTATGTCGATATAGGACTTGTTTTACTGTGGCTATAGATACTGTTGTATCGTCACAAGGTCCTTTGTTGTGGTCTGGGATTGATTTGCACTTTTCGCACTAAAGTACGTTCGTCTCTAGGAGACAGAACACATCTCCTTCCTGAGCGGTATTATGGCTGCGTGGTGTCCCATGGTGTTTATACTTGCGTACTATTGTTTGTACAGATGAACGTGGTACCTTCAGGCGTTTGGAAATTGCTCCCAAGGATGAACCAGACTTGTGGAGGCTTACAATTATTTTTCTGAGGTCTTGGCTGATTTATTTTGATTTTCCCATGATGTCAAGCAAAGAGGCACTGAGTTTGAAGGTAGGCCTTGAAAAACACCTCCAATTGACTCAAATTATGTAAATTTGCCTATCAGAAGCTTCTAAAGCCATGACATCATTTTCTGGAATATTCCAAGCTGTTTAAAGGCACAGTCAACTTTGTGTATGTAAACTTCTGACCCACTGGAATTGTGATACAGTGAATTATAAGTGAAATAATCTGTCTGTAAACAATTGTTGGGAAAATTACTTGTGTCATGCACAAAGTAGATGTCCTAACCGACTTGCCAAAACTATAGTTTGTTAACAAGAAATGTGTGGAGTGGTTGAAAAACGAGTTTTAATGACTCCAACCTAAGTGTATGTAAACTTCCGACTTCAACTGTAAGTGTGAATGTTCCATTAGCAGGAAAACACCACTCTCAAAAGTAACCCAAATGTGATTATGCATGTATTGTTTTTATTATAAAGGTGCATTTTTATGGTGAAAATGATCTTCCCAAACTTGATCTTGATGTATGTCATTTAGGCTCTACACCCATTGTAAAGTGGATGAATGTGCTTCATTTTGAGAAGTTACTTTGGCCACTTTAGTTATGATACAAATGTTATCAAAACATATAGGTCTATGGGCTAGGCTATATGAGGTGTGCGAATATGATTTGAAAAAGTCTTTAAAAAATGATGGGCTGTTTGCCTGAAGCTGGGTATCATTCACAAGTGATATCATTCACAAGTGATAGGCTAATATTGTCACCCATCAGACTATTCTTGATTTAATCTTGTCTTTACATACACTAAGTAATATATGTGTGACATTTGTATTGATTTAGAATGGACCATTATCATGCACCTGTCTCGAAACTGGCAGGGGGAAAAAATACATATAATCTATGCACTTAAATAGCGAATGGAGGACACTTTTCCCGTGGTTCATTTTCATGCCAGCCAGGTAGGCCATACTACTGTTGTAAAGAGAAGAAACGTGCTTAATATTAGGAGTTGAAAAATAGTATAGTAGGCCTAGCCTATAGAAAGCTGATCTTCCTCTTTTCAGGAGAAGCCATCACTCTATTTTCTCACGCAATTGCATAGCCTATTGAAATGTTGCACAACGAGTTCATATGAAGTGTCTGATTAGATTTTCAACTACATTTGCATTGATGTCAGAGTTATTAGAGGGACAATAGAGTTAGCAAGTTTGGTAGGCTACTATCAGAGCTGGCTTTTTCATGGTATCAGAGCTTAAGTATCAGAGCTTGGAGAACTCTAATTTTCGCAACTAAACAGTCATGTGGAATTTGACTGTCGTCATGTCTCGTGACCTTAGGTGTGGCGGTAATATGGTTACCCTAGGGACAAGCATTTTCTTTGCTGTAAAGTTGTAAGCATGCCTGTCGCGAAGCGCTGCTCTATTTACCCTCTCTGACACTCAGAGGCTACACGACAGTGAACTTTCAAAGTCAGATCAAACTGGCCTGTGCTCTTGGTTATAACAGGTGATGGAATTATATAATGTACAAACTTTGCTGCTTGCTCTGCGTGCTGCTCCAATGTAACAAACGTAACAACAGTGGTCTCATCAGGGTCGACATCACGAGCTGATATGGAGGAATAAATTAGCATGAATAGGGGCCGGAGAGAAGCAGGTCAGTGGGGGCTGGTAGGGGGTGAGGCTGGCTGATTACAGCTGCCACGTGATATGTTGATGAAAGTGAAGTGGATATTATTGGACCTGCTCATACAACAGACTAGATGCTTAAATTCAACTGGCACCAGCAGGTTCTTTAGATCAAACGGTACTATGGTATTCTAAAATGCTGGTATCATAAGTATCATGAGGTTTTGATACAGTGGTATTGCCGTGGTGCTACTGTGGTGTTACCGTGGTACTGGTACACCGAGCAACACTAGTAGATACACCCACAGCTAAAGTAACAGAGACAACAACCATAATACACATGTATGGAATGACCCCATTCTTTACAATAGTATCTTCTACAAATGAGGAGATGAGACACACTCAAGGACATACACACACACACAATGTTCAGACATACACATTCATTCTCTCTCTCTTTCTAACAAAAGGCAGTCTAATCATCTCTCCGTTGGAGGTTATTTGTTGTGAATGAAAGAGGCACCCCTCCTGCCCCCCCACCGCTCGTACCTCTCCTGTGTCCTTGTCTTCACAATAGGACACCTCCAGTACTCTGTCTACCTCCACATAGTCAGGGTTAAAGGGATCCTCCTCCATCTAAAACACACAGGAAGACATAGTCAGGGTTAAAGGGATCGTCCTCCATCTAAAACACACAGGAAGACATAGTCAGGGTTAAAGGGATCCTCCTCCATCTAAAACACACAGGAAGACATAGTCAGGGTTAAAGGGATCCTCCTCCATCTAAAACACACAGGAAGACATAGTCAGGGTTAAAGGGATCCTCCTCCATCTAAAACACACAGGAAGACATAGTCAGGGTTAAAGGGATCCTCCTCCATCTAAAACACACAGGAAGACATAGTCAGGGTTAAAGGGATCCTCCTCCATCTAAAACACACAGGAAGACATAGTCAGGGTTAAAGGGATCCTCCTCCATCTAAAACACACAGGAAGACATAGTCAGGGTTAAAGGGATCCTCGTCCATCTAAAACACACAGGAAGACATAGTCAGGGTTAAAGGGATCCTCCTCCATCTAAAACACACAGGAAGACATAGTCAGGATTAAAGGGATCCTCCTCGATCTAAAACACACAGGAAGACATAGTCAGGATTAAAGGGATCCTCCTCGATCTAAAACACACAGGAAGACATAGTAAACCGCCTTCATGCCAGCTGGAGTCTAGGGGGGAAAAACACACTGTATGACTGTATGGGTGAGAGGGATGAACATATCAAGGCCTAAAGCACACTACAGAGATGCATGCAAACACGCCTGTGCTAAACAGGCAAACACACACACACACACACACACACACACTGACACGCACACACACACACACACACAGGTGTGAAAGGGTCTTACATCTGCAAAGAAGTGGGCTCTCTGTGCCTGTTTAATCTTGAAACGTTTGATCTTCTGCTGAATCCTCTTGTCTTTCTCCAGCTGCTGCTCTACGGCCCACTCACAGTGGAGGTAGGAGCTGAGAGAGACCGAGGGACAACACACAGAGTCAGGAACGCACGAGAACACACACGTATAGTACAAACTTCAAATAAAACTTGAATGTCTTTTATGACGTCGTACATCTTTCAAATGGATATATGTTTACTTTATGTTTAAATGTGCCATTTGTGTGCCATTTTGTACATTTTACATTTGTATAGGATTTACAATCTACTACACACCAAATTAGTCTTCATTTCAGACTGGCCTGGATTTTGTTCTACTGAAACTACAATGAGGTCACATGTGAGTTCAGTCAAAGGCATCTCAAAGTGGTAGTGCAAGAACTAGTAATGACAAGCTGTGTCTTACATCGCTCTGTTTAACATACTGTATTTGGCTTTTTCGGTTGAATACAAACATTTAAAAATGTGAATGCAATTATCTAAGCTGGAATGAAAAAGAATGCCTTACTAGTTTTTGTATTTTACAAAGAACTCCTCCACTTCTACGATAACTCCTGGAGCGACCTAGAAGAGGAACCAATATTATAGAACAGAATACAGACTAAAAGCTCTTCATACACTTAGTGTACAAAACATTAAGAACACCTGCTCTTTCCATGACATAGACTGACCAGGTGAAAGCTATGATCCCTTATTGATGTCACTTGTTAAATCCACTCCAATCAGTGTAGATGAAGGGGAGGAGACAGGTTTAAACAATTTTTAAGCCTTGAGACAATTGATTTTTAAGCCTTGAGACAATTGAGACATGGATTGTGTATGTGTGCCATTCAGAGAGTGAATGGGCAAGACAAAATATTTTATTTCCTTTGAACGGGGTGTGGTAATACGTGCCAGGCGCACCGGTTTGTGCCAAGAACTGCAACGCTGCAGGATTTTTCACGCTCAACAGCCAACTGTGGGAAGTATTGGAGCTAACATGGGCCAGCATCCCTGTGGAATGCTTTTGACACCTTGTATAGTCCATACCCCGATGAAATGAAGCTGTTCTGAGGGCAAAAGGGGGGTGCAATATTAGGAAGATGTTCTTAATGTTTTGTACACTCAGTGTATAGTGGAAAAGACAGAGGGCTAAATTCAATCAAACCCGCATTGCGGAAGGTAAGTACAGTCGTGGCCAAAAGTTTAGAGAATGACACAAATATGAATTTCCACCAAGTTTTCTGCTTCAGTGTCTTTATATATTTTGTCAGATGTTACTATGGAATACTGAAGTATAATTACAAGCATTTCATAAGTGTCAAAGGCTTTTATTGACAATTACATGAAGTTGATGCAAAGAGTCAATATTTGCAGTGTTGACCCTTCTTTTTCAAGACCTTTGAAATCTGCCCTGGCATGCTGTCAATTAACTTCTGGGCCACATCCATTCTTGCATAATCAATGCTTGAAGTTTATCAGAATTTGTGGGTTTTTGTTTGTCCACCCACCTCTTGAGGATTGACCACAAGTTCTGAATGGGATTAAGGTCTGGGGAGTTTCCTGGCCATGGACCCAAAATATCGATGGTTTGTTCCCCGAGCCACTTAGTTATCACTTTTGCCTTATGACAAGGTGTTCCATCATGCTGGAAAAGGCATTGTTCGTTACCAAACTGTTCCTGAATGGCTGGGAGTAGATGCTCTCGGAGGATGTGTTGGTACCATTCTTTATTCATGGCTGTGTTCTTAGGCAAAATTGTGAGTGAGCCCACTCCCTTGGCTGAGAAGCAACCTCACACATAAATGGTCTCAGAATGATTTACTGTTGGTAGCGCTCACCTTGTCTTCTCCGGACAAGCTTTTTTCCGGATGCCCCAAACAATCGGAAAGGGGATTCATCAGAGAAAATGACTTTACCCCAGTCCTCAGCAGTCCAATCCCTGTACCTTTTGCAGAATATCTGTCTGTCCCTGATGTTTTTCCTGGAGAGAAGTGGCTTCTTTGCTGCCCTTCTTGACACCAGGCCATCCTCCAAAAGTATTCGACTCACTGTGCGTGCAGATGCACTTACACCTGCCTGCTGCCATTCTTGAGCAAGCTCTGTACTGGTGGTGCCCCGATACCTCAGCTGAATCAACTTTAGAAGACATTCCTGGAGCTTGCTGGACTTTCTTGGGAACCCTGAAGCCATCTTCACAACAATTGAACCGCTCTCCTTGAAGTTCTTGATGATCCGATAAATGGTTGATTTAGGTGCAATCTTACTGGCAGCAATATCCTTGCCTGTGAAGCCCTTTTTGTGCAAAGCAATGATGACTGCACGCGTTTCCTTGCAGGTAACCATGGTTGACAGAGGAAGAACAATGATTCCAAGCACCACCCTCCTTTTGAAGCTTCCAGTCTGTTATTCAAACTCAATCAGCATGACAGAGTGATCTCCAGCCTTGTCCTCGTCAACACTCACACCTGTGTTAATGAGAGAATCACTGACATGATGTCAGCTGGTCCTTTTGTGGCAGGGCTGAAATGCAGCAGACTTTTTTTGGGGGGGGATTCAGTTCAGTTGCACGGCAAAGAGGGACTGTGCAATTAATTGCAATTCATCTGATCTGATTCACTCTTCCTAACATTCTGGAGTATATGCAAATTGCCATCATACAAACTGAGGCAGCAGACTGTGAAAATTAATTTTTGTGTCATTCTCAAAACTTTTGGCCATGACTGTAGATGTACTACTGCAAACTAAAATACTATAGTACTACAAAGAGTGGTATGAGTGAGTGTGGCATTAAAGATAATGATTGTAATCCTACCTCGTTCTTGACTATTCGAGATGACATGATCTTGTCAACAACCGCAGCATCCTCCTCACTGGGGTTTTCCTGCAGCATTGACAAGATGGAAACAAACCACTTTAACAGCTCCATGTACAACCTTCATACTCCACACACCAGTTGCATGTATGTTCAATGTATATCAGAATGAAGTATGGCCTTGAGATGCATTGTACTGCTATAACACACATATTAGACTAGATAGGGCTATGCTAGAGCAATGAAGAATGTAATTTGAGATTTATTGGTACTGTAGAAGCTATCAGTCCTACAGTGTTTCCCAACTTCAGTCCCCCAGTACCCCCAACAGTACACATTGCTGTTGTGGCCCCAGACAAACTCACCTGATTCCACTCATTGGGGCTACAGCAAAAATGTGTACTGTTGGGGGCACTGGAGGACTGGAGTTGGAAACAACTGGTCTAGAACAACTGAATGTTATTGAGAGTTATTGATTGCTGCCTGGGCCAGGCCAGTATCTCCTCACCACAAACAGCTGCTGTGCTGGCTCTTTGCGTGCTGCAGCAGTGCTGGTCTTCTTGGTTTTAACCATGACCTTCACCTCCTCATCAGACACCCTGGCCTCTCCCTCCTCTGCATACTTCTTCCTCTTCACCTGGCGGTTCGACCGACGCGTCTACGGGGGGTAAGGGAAAGACGTTTAGTTTTACGGAGGTTCTGTATTGTACAAATCAGCCCAGCCAAAATATCAGTATAACTCTTTTCCTATGTTTTACTGGGTTAATATGTAGGCAGCCATCGAAGGCAGTCCTGTCTATTCTCAATAGTGTGTGTGCATGTGTCTGTGTGTTGTATACACTCCGCAGCAATAGGTGTGGCATTGAAGTGTGCTTAGTGTTTATTATTAGGAAAACACATCAGAGACCCTGCTAATGACAGCCACAGTTTAATGAGATACTAAATACCATTCAGTTGAAACTAATAACGTGTCTGTGGCTGCCTCCCAGGCTGAGCGGACCCTCCTTCCCTGCCTGTCAGGTTACCTCCCAGGCTGAGGGGTCCCCTGTGGTGATGATGCTGTAGCTGTTCTCAGAGCTGTCTGTCTACATACTCCATCACTTATAGTGCAACAGACAGGAATGGAGAATCATTCTAAATGACATCTTCAGACGGCTCTGATTAAGACTGGGTGGGGGGGACAATGAGGATAATTATACCCACACATGGGCAGGGGGGGTAATCCCCAGTCGCTCCATACTATGACACAGCCAGGGGGAGAGGGGAGTTAGGGGAGAGAGGCCTACCCCTACATAATCCTCAACTCTACCAACAACAACAGTAAATTACACTGGAGCTATTCGTTCTTGAGTTGGTTAGGTCCTGAACTCACTCTGAACCACCCGGTGTACTTTGACTCCATACCACAGCTGTGACTCCTGTATTTCACTCAGCATCAGCATGGCCAACAAGAGAGCCCAAGGACAGGGACTCTCCATGGCTTTAACTATCACAACAACACTGTCATAACAACTGGTCTATATGACATGAATCTTTAAACATAAAGGCCTGCATTCTGCAGACTGAGGAAATGGCCTCTCCATGCCTTTTAATAATAATACTACAATAGATAAATAAATATATTTGCCTACCCCTGCCTTAAACATCACAAAAACACTATCATAAGAGTTCTGCAGCCATAAAGAGCCTGCATACTGTAGCCTTGGAGACACGGGGAGGGACTCCATGCCTTTAATAATCACAATAACACCGTCATAAGAGTTCTGCAGCCATAAAGAGCCTGCATACTATAGCCTTGGAGACACAGGGAGGGACTCCATGCCTTTAATAATCACAATAACACCGTCATAAGAGTTCTGCAGCCATAAAGAGCCTGCATACTGTAGCCTTGGAGACACGGGGAGGGACTCCATGCCTTTAATAATCACAATAACACCGTCATAAGAGTTCTGCAGCCATAAAGAGCCTGCATACTATAGCCTTGGAGACACGGGGAGGGACTCCATGCCTTTAATAATCACAATAACACCGTCATAAGAGTTCTGCAGCCATAAAGAGCCTGCATACTGTAGCCTTGGAGACACGGGGAGGGACTCCATGCCTTTAATAATCACAATAACACCGTCATAAGAGTTCTGCAGCCATAAAGAGCCTGCATACTGTAGCCTTGGAGACACGGGGAGGGACTCCATGCCTTTAATAATCACAATAACACCGTCATAAGAGTTCTGCAGCCATAAAGAGCCTGCATACTGTAGCCTTGGAGACACGGGGAGGGACTCCATGCCTTTAATAATCACAATAACACCGTCATAAGAGTTCTGCAGCCATAAAGAGCCTGCATACTGTAGCCTTGGAGACACGGGGAGGGACTCCATGCCTTTAATAATCACAATAACACCGTCATAAGAGTTCTGCAGCCATAAAGAGCCTGCATACTATAGCCTTGGAGACACGGGGAGGGACTCCATGCCTTTAATAATCACAATAACACCGTCATAAGGCTTTTGCGTGCTGCAGCTTGGAGACTGGGGGAGGGACTCACCGAGTCATCGTCTTTAAAGGATCTTCGAGGCGGAAACTCTTCATCAGACCCCTCCTCTGAAGACTCTGTCTCCCTCTTCTTCTTCATCCCTCCAAATTTAATGACGATTTTCCTGAAATAAAGATAACAGGACAAACATTAAGGATCAACGTCTATTAAACGAGAGACAAAATAGGAAAACTGGACTCTATGTTCTCCTCTTTCCCTCTGCTGTTTCATGGAAACTGTCTCTGAATAATTTATGAAGGATAATATAAAGATTGTCCTTGTTGTGCTAAATAAATGACCTCAGGAGTGTGTGTGCTGCCGTGTGGTGTGGTGCAGTATATGCCGTGTGCTGCCGTGTGGTGTAGTGCAGTATATGCCGTGTGCTGCCGTGTGGTGTGGTGCAGTATATGCCGTGTGGTGTGGTGTGGTGTGGTGTGGTGTGCTGCCGTGTGGTGTGGTGCAGTATATGCCGTGTGGTGTGGTGCAGTATATGCCGTGTGCTGCCGTGTGGTGTGGTGCAGTATATGCCGTGTGCTGCCGTGTGGTGTAGTGCAGTATATGCCGTGTGGTGTGGTGCAGTATATGCCGTGTGCTGCCGTGTGGTGTAGTGCAGTATATGCCGTGTGCTGCCGTGTGGTGTGGTGCAGTATATGCCGTGTGGTGTGGTGTGGTGTGCTGCCGTGTGGTGTGGTGCAGTATATGCCGTGTGGTGTGGTGCAGTATATGCCGTGTGCTGCCGTGTGGTGTGGTGCAGTATATGCCGTGTGCTGCCGTGTGGTGTGGTACAGTATATGCCGTGTGGTGTGGTGTGGTGTGGTGTGGTGTGGTGTGGTGTGCTGCCGTGTGGTGTGGTGCAGTATATGCCGTGTGGTGTGGTGCAGTATATGCCGTGTGCTGCCGTGTGGTGTGGTGCAGTATATGCCGTGTGGTGTGGTGTGGTGTGGTGTGGTGCAGTGTATGCCGTGTGGTGTGGTGTGGTGTGGTGCAGTATATGCCGTGTTCCTCACTGCATCTTTTAAAGGCAAAAAGGAATTATTACACAAAGAATTATAATTAAGTAAGAATAGTTATTTTGTTTCACTGTTATTACCAGTCCAGCTATGTTTTTTTTTCCTCACTTAAAATGAATGATTTAATTGTTTCCATGGTTGCTTAATGCCTTATTAAAAGCACTTTCATAACCTAGAGACAAATAGTGACTGATTCAAGAAGGCTGCAGTACATTTAAGTTATAGCACTTCAAAACATACATTTTCATGGGAAGTAACCATGCAGTACAGTATTAGCTACAATATTAGCACATATTTTAAATAAATACTTTAGCATACTGAATGACCTAATGACCTCAATAAAGGATTATCACTTTTTTTATTTTTTTATTCAATAATATAATAATATAATGTCCCTCTTGGTTATTGTGTGAGAATCAGCTTCTAATATGTCCATGATTGTGGTGACTCAATATCTCATCATGTGCAGAATGCAGAGATATTTTTCAGGGAGAAAATATGTAGTGTGTGTGTGTGTGTGCGTGTGTGTGTGTGTGTGTGTGTGTGTGTGTGTGTGTGTGTGTGTGTGTGTGTGTGTGTCAGAGTGTCTGCAGACAGGGAAAATATGAACTAGTAGACTGATACAATAGATCTCTGCTATGTACAGTTTGAGAGAGAGACACAGATACAGTCTCTCTCTCTTGTGCCCGCCTGCCTGACTGCCTACCCCAGCCTGCTGTGTTCTTATCAACATGTTTATTGGATCAAAACAGAGAGATATAGATAGTGACTGAGCCTCCTCCCTTCTCCGTCTCTAGCTCTCTGTCTTGCCACAGATGATCCATTATATTGACCAGATACTAAAGTGGTCGATCTAACAATGAAAATAAATGTCTTCAAAAATGGAAGGCAGTCGGGAGGAGGCAAGATCAGGTGGGACCATTCTAGCCAATGAGAGGGCAGATACGTGTGTGAACAACAGGCAAAACTCTGATAAAGCGTTTTTTCTCAAAGATGCCGGGATGTGACATGTCCTCCTAATATCATTAGACTGGTAAAAGCATTACCAAACTTCTATCAGATCAAATAAGCCACATCTAACAAATTGTCTTTATTTAACTAGGCAAGTCAGTTAAGAACAAATTCTTATTTACAATGACTGCCCGTAAATAAGCCATTACATTTTTTGTTAACTAAATTCGACACTCCATACAAAAACACCTCGCTTGGTGAGAGATAATTACTTTTTTTTATCGCCACCTGCTGGAGAAGACTGATTTTAGGCCCAGTTATCCCCCTCACTTCTTCCTCTGGTCTCGCTCTCTTTCTCCCCCCTTTCAGTCTCCGCCTCCTGCCACCTACCTTTCTCTCTATCTTGTCTCTCCTCCATCGCTATCTCTTCCAATCCCTCCATCCCTCTCCACTCTCCCCCCCTCCCTCTATGGCTCAGAAAACACAAACATGGATATGATTCAACCTACACAAAGAACCAGTCCAGACTCCAAATCCCCATGCAGGCAGACAGAGACTAGCGTGGCTGGATCTAACAGGCTAATACTGTAGATGTGGTAAAGAGGTCAATTGAACTCAATTGCCATGGAATAGAGTGGGGGAAAGATCCCGAGTCTGCTCACTGAATCCCAGCAAAATTAGCATACATTAAGGATATTGTTCATATGTGCATTTCACACTATGTTGAGGTAGAAATCAGAGTATCATGCTGTATGGATGTCAACCCCAATATATGTTCATGTCATCATCACCAATCCACTTCATTACAGTTAAAAACAGCTTATACGAGCAGGAGTTAGCGTTTAACAGTTACTTCTTTTAAGCCGGACAACTTATAAATGTTGTTCAGCGAACAAAGCCAAATATATAAAAATCAGACATAAGTAAGTGCATTGTGGGCCTGTTACAATACATAACTCATGACAGATTTGAGGAATATCCACTTTGCTAGATCCAATTTGCTGAATGTGCGGCAATCTGGTCAATGGAATGGTCTGCGTTCTATTGACTCCGTTACTGCATTCACATTTTGTTACGCGTTACAGTCTTATTCTAAAATAGATTCAATATTTTTTTTCTCTTAGCAATCTACACAAAATACCCATTAATAAAAAAGCAAAACCAGGTTTTACATTTTTTTTTGCACATGTATTAAAAACAAAAAACATAAATATCTTATTTACATAAGTATTCAGACCCTTTGTCATGAGACTCGAAATTGAGCTCAGGTGCATCCTGTTTCCATTGATCATCCTTGAGAAGTTTCTATAACTTGATTGGAGTCCACCTATGGTAAATTAAATTGATTGGACATGATTTGGAAAGGCACACACCTGTCTATATAAGGTCCACAGTTGACAGTGCATGTCAGAGCAAAAACCAAGCCATGAGCTCCGAGACAGGATTGTGTCGAGGCACAGATCTGGAGAAGGGTACCAAAACATTTCTACAGCATCGAAGGTCCGCAAGAACACAGTGGCCTCCATCATTCTTAAAGGGAAAAAGTTTGGAGCCACCAAAACTCTTCCTAGAGCTGGCTGCATGGACAAACTAAGCAATCGGGAGAGAAGGGCATTGGTCAGGGAGGTGACCAAGAACTCAATGGTCACTCTGAAAGAGCTCTAGAGCTCCTCTGTGGAGATGGGAGAACCTTCCAGAAGGACAACCATCTCCACAGAACTCCACCAATCAGGCCTTTAGGGTAGAGCGGCCAGACGGAACCCACGCCTCAGTAAAAGGCACATGACAGCCCGCTTGGATTTTGCCAAAAGGCACCTGAAGACTCTCAGGCCATGAGAAACAAGAATCTCTGGTCTGATGAAACCAAGATTGAACTCCAAGCGTCACGCCTGAATGCCAAGCGTCACGTCTGGAGGAAACCTGGCACCATCCCTACAGTGAAGCATGGTGATGGCAGCATCATGCTGTGGGGATGTTTGCCTCGATCTTGACTGGTCTCCCAGTCCCTGCCGCTGAAAAAGATGAACGGAGCAAGGTACAGAGAGATCCTTGATGAAAACCTGCTCCAGAGCGCTCAGGACCTTGGACTGGGGCAAAGGTTCACCTTCCAACAGGACAACAACCCTAAGCACACAGCAAAGACAACACAGGAGTGGCTTCGGGACAAGTCTCTGAATGTCCTTGAGTGGGCCAGCCAGTGCCTGGACTTGAACCTGATCGAACATCTCTGGAGAGACCTGAAAATAGCTGTGCAGCAACGCTCCCCATCCAACCTGACAGAGCTTGAGAGGATCTGCAGAGAAGAATGGGAGAAACTCCCCAAATACTTGTAATACATTTTGAAAAACATGTTTTTGCTTTGTCATTATGGGGTATTGTGTGTTGATTGATGAGGGAAAAAAATATTTAATCAATTTTAGAATAAGGCTGTAACATAACAAAATATGGAAAAAGTCAAGGTGTCTGAATACTTTCCGAATGCACTGTATAAGTCCATGCTAATACTCCTGTGTCTCTTCCCTCGTCCGAACTTCGTTACCTAACTACAAAAAGGGAAAACACAGTGGCACATCCATCTCATTGAACTGTGACATAGAGTCCTTCACGGGTCCAAAAATATTGACCCATTTGAAATGGACCTGGGGCTTTCCCATCTGGACCCGATATGCATAAATAAAAACATTTTTTATATAGAGACCCCTTCCGAAAGGACCCGAGGACAACTAGACCCGTTCCATATAGACCTGGTTGTCCGATCCGAGTGAAGGAAGCAGCAGAAAAGTATATTTTTAAGCTACTTTATTAATTAACTGGAGCTGATAAAGTGTGAGGGAGTGGAGGTAAACATAGGTGAAGCTCGGGTAGGGGCTGTGCTGTGTGTGTAGGCTACTGAGAGTGTGAGCGAGTGACACGGGAATAGGGAGGTGGGAGGAAGAGACAGCAACCAACCAAGTAGACTCTCGCTATAGTAGACTAATAGCTGCCATAGATAGAAAATGTATCATCCAATATGATTATGTAGCCTGTCTTGACTGCATCAAACTGCTAGGCTAATTGAGAATGCATGTGCTTTCTCATCCTGCTCAGTTAAACAACAACAACTCCATTCAGAATGGAGCTTAGCTGTTGGCTCTTGGTCGTTGTAGCCTATCATTCTCCTTTCATTTTTAATTACAGAATTTGAATTCCATCTTCCATTGACTCAATATCTCCTAACACAGAGGCTCTATGGCTGTAGCCTATTGCCGCTTTGATGACTTATGATTGGCCAACAACAACAGCAAGCTACACGTGCCACTCTCGTTAAAAGAGTGGCACGTTTAGCTTGGGGTCCTGGATTGGGTCTCAGGTATTCGGGTACAGGTGGATCCGGGAAGACCTCTACTGTGAAGTCCTCAGCCTAGACATGTACCGTATATGTCTGTATATGTCAGTATTGTACAGGCCTATGTCTGTTCTAAGTGCTCTAAACGCCCTACATAACCTGAGATCAGACACACAGATAATACAACAGCTCCCTCCCTCCCGGGGCTGTACTCCTGTCTTCTCTCTGTGTGTGCTCCAGATCATTCCTCCCTCATTCCCTCTGTCATGCACATTATCTCTCACCTTGTCTTCCTCCACCCCTCTCCTCCCCCTGTACTCTCTCACACAGCAACAGGAACAGAAGCTCTCTAGCTCTGTCTGATACGCTCCAAAACACGGCAAGGCTCACACGAGCAGACACGCAGTAAGTAGATTCCTTCTCACATAACACCAACTACTCTGAAAGAGGTACTCACACATACACACGCACACATAACTAACTACAGTGCCCTCCGTAATGATTGGGACAGGGAAGAATTGTATTTTTTATTTTGGCTCTATACTGCAACAGTTTGAATTTGTAATCAAACAATGACTATGAGGTTAAAGTGCAGACTGTCAGCTTTAATTTTAAGGTATTTTCATCCATATTGGGCAACAGTTTGAAATGACAGAATTTTAAGGGACTAAAAGTATTGGTAAAAATTCACCTATGTGTATTACATTTAAGTATTTGGTCCCATATTCATAGCACGCAATGACTACATCAAGCTTGTGACTCTAGAAACTTGTTGGATGCATTTGCTGTTTGTTTTGGTTGAGTTTCTGATTATTTTGTACCCAATAGAAATGAATGGTAAATAATGTATTGTGTCACTTTGGAGTCACTTTAATTGTAATTAAGAATAGAATGTTTCTAAACACTTCTAAATTAATGTGGATGCTACCCTGATTATGGATAATCCTGAATTAATTGTGAATAATGATGAGTGGGAAAGTTACAGATATACAAATATCATACCTCCCAATAAAATGCTAACCTCCCCTGTTATTATAATGGTGAGAGGTTCGCATGTCTTGGGAGTATGATATTTGTGCGTCTAACTTTCTCACTTCAGTACATACTGTATAATTTCTAAATGTTTCACCTGATATGGATGAAAATACCCTCAAATTAAAACTGAAAGTCTGCACATCAAACTTGTTGTCATTGTTCGAGTTCAAATCCAAACTTTTGGAGTATAGAGCCAAAAGAAGAAGAAATGCTTCACTGTGCTAGCCTGTCTCTAGTTAAGCGATAGAAGACTCCCTCTGGGCTTATGCTCCAATACAGTACAGTGGAACCAGGAAAATTAGCCAGCCAGTCAGTCATCCAGCCAAACACAGCCAGTCATTCAACCAGCCAGGCATTCATCCTGCCTAGTGCTTACAGCCAATACCACAGCCTAGCCTGTCTCAGTCACACTAAGCTGGTCTCTTCCTCACACACTGGTCCTCGGCCACACGCTAGGCAAGGTCTAGGATACACTATCCCACCTGGACATTTCCCACTAAATAAGGGCTGATATTGGCTGTGGTGGTTTAGATGGAGCCAAAGGGAGAGAGAGGGTGCTAGAGAGAAGGCACAAAACATACACACACAACCACACAGCACACACAGTTATTTATACAAATAACCATGCATTTATGTGTACACACACATACACACTGTGGTCTGTAGGAGGCTGAGCGTTTCTCCCACTGTCAATACTAGAGCTTTCATGGTCTCCTTGAACATGTTGTGTTGTTGTAGGGACTAAAGCTATCTTTCTCACTTTACTCCTCCGGATGATATTACACTTCCATAATCCACATATCCACAATGACACTTGCGGTTGCCTGGCAACGCGCCCCAGGGAGTATAGTTGGCAGCGTGGGCGGTGGATGTGACATCACTTCCTGTGAGTGGCAACGGAGCGAACACTCTACTCTGCGACACAATGAGCAGCTGAGGAGAATGAGAAACGGCAAGACCGCTCTAATATCAAGGAAATATGAACAACACAATGTTCTCCCACACAGGCAGGACTGAAATACTGAAAGAGAGAAATACAGCAATTTCCTCTCCTATCATCAGACAGTAGGCCATACTATATTCTCTCCTATAGACGGTTTTGTTCCTAAACAACAAACACAACGCGTGCGCAACTGGGGCAAAACAGACAGGGTTGGCTTAGATTGTTGACAACACGTAACTATTTCATTTCCATTTTTATTGAAAACATTGCACAAAGAACACTTGTTGTCTCTCAAATACATTGTTACAGATGTTTGTTAGCTAGCTACTGTTAGCCATATTAGCAGTGACATAAAAATCAGTCAAAACAAGACATGGTATCAAGAACAAGATAAAACTAGCTGAAACGAGTCACCTGCGATTCCTCACATGGCTGTTTCTTGTCATTGTTGCTAGGTATCTGACCATCCAGAAACACAACTCACAGCCTTCTGCCACAATGAAGCATGCACATGGTTTTCGTGATGTTGTGAGCTAACCTATTTATAGCAAGACGCACTTGCTTTATCTTAATCTAACGAGGCCATTACAAGGCTATCAAACCATGCTGCTGACTGTCAATGGCATACTGGACTATAGCAAACCTCCCCCCTCCCTCAAAACCACCATATGGAGCACACACACCGTAAACCAACAGGATTACTAAACTGATGTGCGTCAGTGTTGTTGGAATGTATATGGAGGTTTAGTAAGACCTCAGGGAGCAAGACAGATAGTATGATGGGAGGATGAGGAAGAACGGAGGAGGAGTGACGCAGACACACACGTGGAACTCATCCCACATCACACAGGCTTTACAGCCTCAGAACCCAACCAAGACCACAGACTGGCTTTATACATTCCCACCCACAGTTTACTACTAATACCACCACTACAGACGTTTCATAGGTATTACAGTTGATACATACACAGGGACGCACCAACACATGCACATAGAGTAAATAACAGACCAATAGCACTATTACTGAAACCACACAGTCACCAATCAGGCACCCAATACTTAACTACAGCGGTGCCATCTCTCATCTTCTTTCTCTCTACATGTCCTTCTCCTTTCAAGTCCAGCTGTCCCCTGCGCGGTAGGTGAGTTTGGCCTTCACTCCAGCAGACATGCTAGATAGTCTGATGGAGTGTTACAGTGATTCCCAGAGAGCTGTACTTCTAGTTCTGGCAGTGGCCCGGTTTGGCTCCCATGAGCAGATCCTCATCCTGCCTGGTGCCTAATAACCCAGCATTCTCCTCTCCATGCTCAGCCCCCCAGCACTGCCCTGTCCTAGTTGGCACACCACCCACCATTCTGTGTGTTTGGAGGGAGAACAGTGTGACAGTATTTTGTAGGCCGAGGGCACACTGACGTGTTCCAGGGTCCCCCGTGAGGAATGAGAACTTGGGACAGACCAGCCTACACAAGGTGCCAGTGTTACCCCCAAGTTCACTGTAGCCAGGGTCGTACCTACATAACAAGACACAGAGGTCCTCAACACGTAAAGTGTTGGTCCCACCAGAGGTGTTGACAGAGAATTGAATGTTAATTTCTCTACCATAAGTCACCACCAACGTTGTTTTAGAAAATTTGGCAGTACTAACCCCACCATCCCAGGACCTCCACATCCAGCTTCTTTACCGCCGGGATCGTCTGAGACCAGCCTCCTGGACAGCTGATGAAACTGAGTTTGCACAACTTAAGAATTTCTGCACAAACCGTCTGAAAGCATCTGAAGGAAGTTAATCTGCGTGCTGGTCATCCTCACCAGTCTGACCTGACTTCCGTTTGGCGTCGTAACCGACTTCAGTGGGAAAATCCTCACCTTAGATGGCCACTGGTACGATGGAGAAGAGTGCTCTTCAAGGATGAATCCCGGTTCCAACTGTACTGGGCAGATGGCAGACATTGTGTATGTTGTCGTGTGGGCGAGCGTTTTGTTGATGTCAGTATTCTGAACAGAGTGGTCATTGTGGCGGTGGGGTTATGGTATGGGCAGGCATAAGCTAAGGACAACAAGCACAATTGCAATTTATCGATGGAAATTTGAATGCACAGAGATACCATGACGAGATCCCGAGGCCCATTGTTGTGCCATTCATCTGCTGCCATCACCTCAAAGATCAGAACGCTTATATTCTTTCCTCTGAATGAGTTCTAATCACACCTGCCTCTGAGAATGAGTAGAATCATGAACAGTGGTTTGTGTGTTTGTTCCCCTGCATCCTACGGATTTCCCCCCTGATTTTCCTCCCTGATTTGCCTTTCTATTGCAGTAACGTTGAACGTTGAAGCTTGATACCTAGCAAGCACCAATACAACCAGCCTGAAAACAATGACCAGTAGAAACTGCAGTCATTTTCATTATTCTTAGCAATGATTTAGGAATCCTTGTGAGTACGTATTAGAAAGGTTGCCACTTGTTGTTCGCCTATTGAAATTGAACTTCAGTTCTTGAAAAAAAATAGCTAGCCACAATAAGGATTAGGTACAATAGTGGAATTTGCGGTTTGCCTTCAAAATAAAACTGTGTCATTGACAGTGATGCAAATTATTACAAATAGTAGAATTATGCCATACTTTTATTTTGAAGGCTAACCGCAAAGTCCACTATTGTGGATAATCCTGGATAGTGTTACTTAGCCAGCTAGAAGGATAAAGTAAGAAGCGAACGTTAAAAGGAGCCTACCTAAATAGGCTACTAAGTTCTCATATTAACTTTGCTGTACAGAGAGTAGGCTACTTAGACAGACAGTGAGGTGGTACTCAGTGGTGAAGCTGAGGCAGCCTGAAATGCATGCAGGAGGAAGCAGATGAGACAGAGAGAGAGAGGAAACAAGCAGAGCGAGAGATTACTATGGTGGTTCCCAAACTTGGGGTCGGGGCCTCAAGTAGGGTACCTTAAGAAAGTCTATACTAATTAGGGGTGTAACGATTCATCGATACACATCGGTCCTTGATTCAAATGTTTAAGATACGACAGCGTCGGTCACAAAATCGATTGAAACATTACGAACCATCGATTCACTTACATTTTTTGCTCATACTAATTTCTTTCTACCTTCAGAAAACACCTGATATTTTGTTACAACTGATGCGTCGTCTCCTTCAGTGTGGAACTAAGCATGTAACTGTGTTGACAGTTATTGAACTACAAGTCATTTTGCATTCCAAACAACCCTAGAGAAAATCAGTAGCCTGGTCAAACTTCGCACTGTGTCCAGCCTGCACGCTGACAAACGCCAGTTAGGCGGCATGTTTCTGTTCTTGCACATCTGCCCGGCACCTTCAGTATTCAAATGCTAAAATGTCTTGCGTGATATTAGGCTTTATTAGTTGAGTGGCAACCTATGTAATTTGCTATCTATGCCCTGTTGAAAACTGTGTTTTACTGGAATAAAAGTAAGCTACTGGAAACAACCCTCATCTGGCAATACCGGCTTACAATTTATTTTATCTTGATTGTTCAGGTTCACCATCAGCAATAGTTTTGGTAGTTTTGCTTTAAACAATCAGTGTACGGTATTTTTTTATATACTGAATAAAGTTGATAATTTCATAACGAGGAATCACTTTTGCGAGGCGCACTGCATGCCAAAGCAGGAGGAGAAAAGAAGCAAACTAAAAACTTCAAAATGGTCAAAAACATTCAATTTTGAGATGGGGGTGAAATCCAAAGTTGTGCTATATATTCATTGGCTATGTCATTGCTAATTTGTAAATGATAAATATTGCTTGATTACTAGCTCAAACACTTCATCTGCATAAATTACAAATGAATTAGTGGGTGATGGTGATTTCAGAACCAAAAGGTGGACAAAAACATAGGCTACATTTCTCTCCTAATCTGATAGTGGGGTGGTAGATGCCTAGTCTCCATTATGGCTCAGATCAGGTCCCTACATACACACCCCTCAAACTCAACTCACAACTCGCCAGTTCCACTGCAGTTTTTCATTGTTCCCTTCTAAACAGGTACTGATTTAGACCTGGGACACCAAGTGCGTGCAATTCATTATCAGGTAGAACAGAAAACCATCAGGCTTCGGACTTCGTAGGGTAAGACCTGGTATACACTATAGACATACATCATTCACACACACACACACACACACACACACACACACACACACACACACACACACACACACACACACACACACACACACACACACACACACACACACACACACACACACACACACACACACACACACACACACACACAGAGATCCAGCTCAGAGAGGCCCAGCTCTATCAAACCTTATCCCACTGAATCATTTTAAACTAAAACGGATCGTTCCTGTATTGTATCCGAGCCCATGTATCTAGATACATATCGAATCATCCTGAAAGGGAAACATACATCCCTTTTACTAATCTTATCAAACAAGTTAGGAACTTAAAAAAAACAAGACATGTTTCAATATGAACACCTCTGCATGGTCTATCTTCCCTACAGGCCTACATTAAAATGCTATCATAACGGAAACAATACAGCTCTAAAAATGTCATATGTTTTTGTTGATATCAGTGGTTGTTCGTCTTATCTCCATTTCCCACTGGAGTTTATAGTTTACCCATTACCCACCTTTTTTACCACTACATCACTGATATTATTACAGAATCATAAGTAATATTCTAATAATTCATCTGAAAGTGATAATACGATCATCTGTGTGCTCTATTGATGTCTGTTTGTGTGGCACTTGATTAGTAATAGGGATGCACAATATATTGGTGAACATATCGGAATCGGTAGATATTAGCTAAAAATGTCAACATCAGTATCGGCCCGATGTCTAGTTTAACACCGATGTTATAAACTGATGTCAAAGCTGCCGTGCATACCTATATAACGTAGGTACAGGACGTAATGACGCCACGTAGAAATGTTGCGCTACACGTTCAACACAGCATTCCTAACCTAGCCTACAATGTCTGCTGTGTGGATCCAGCAGTCAACAAGTCCAGCAATCATTTGAAAGAGTAAGAACGTTTCAGAAAGACAACTCAAAAGGCTAAATCCATGAAAGCCAAGATAATGGAATTCATTGGCCTTGACAATAAACCGTTCTCTATTGTGGGTGATGTTGACTTTCGTTGACTGGTCGAGCACCGGTACACACTACCAAGTAAGCTATTTTTCAAATGTTGACCTACCAGAGTTACACAGTAATAGTGTCACTGCTATTAGCTTCACGACATACATACCATGGAACGCTGTTTGGGTCTTTGCGTGTTTAAAAAGATACAGTAGCGCTGTCAAAGCTGTACAGAAAATCTGCAAACAAGCAAACACCGGACACGAACGATGTGTTTACAATTATCGCGTTGGTAATAAAGCATAATTTATTTGACCGCAACTTCTGGGGTAACTAGCTTTAGCTTGATACCTAGCAAGCACCAATACAACCAGCCTGAAAACAATGACCAGTAGAAACTGCAGTCATTTTCATTATTCTTAGCAATGATTTAGGAATCCTTGTGAGTACGTATTAGAAAGGTTGCCACTTGTTGTTCGCCTATTGAAATTGAACTTCAGTTCTTGAAAAAAAATAGCTAGCCACAATAAGGATTAGGTACAATAGTGGAATTTGCGGTTTGCCTTCAAAATAAAACTGTGTCATTGACAGTGATGCAAATTATTACAAATAGTAGAATTATGCCATACTTTTATTTTGAAGGCTAACCGCAAAGTCCACTATTGTGGATAATCCTTATTGTGGCTAGCTTCACATAGATGGGTCCGACCACCATTAATCAAATAAGAACGGTCTTATAAATTAGGGTTATTTTAGATGACACCTAGCTGTATAGTTAGCTAGCTAACTATAGCTACTGAAACATATTATGTTGGCTATGTTTTTGGGGAAGAACATTGTTTGCATCCATGAGCTAGCTAGCTTTTTTATGACCAGCACTGTAGATGTGCGAGACAACTTTACCAGCATCATAGCATACGTATTGATCAATCAATGTGATATGTGAAATACGAGTGATAGTGTAATCAATGTGTTATAACTACGTAAAAAATGAATGAACGCGTTAAATTATTATGTGACAGGCAGTCATTCAGGTCCTGATTGGTGTAATTTTGTTTTGACACGCAAAGACCCAAATGGAGTTCCATAGAAATCCTGGCTGAGAATGAAATGACTGAACAAATGAACAACAAAACAGCAAAGCAAGTAAGTGAAAGAAATAGGTTTTGATTATGTTTTTCTTGTAATGGGGACATACATAAATGCCAACAAAATAACTTTTTAGTCAGCCTGGTGTCCGTGTGTGTAACCTTTATTTAACTAGGCAAGTCAGTTAAGAACAAATTCTTACTTACAATGACGGCCCGGGCGACGCTGGGCCAATTGTGCGCCGCCCTATGGGACTCCCAATCACGGCCGGATGTGATACAGCCTGGATTCGAACCAGGGACTGTTATGCCTCTTGCACTGAGATGCAGTGCCTTAGACCTCTGCGTCCATGCGTGTGTGTTAACTATTTAACTGTACTAGAATGCTTAAAAGGCCGCTAAAATTGTAAATATCGGTATAGTTTTTTTGGCAAGGATAATATCGGTATCGGCCAAAAATGTAATGTCGATGCATCACTAATTAGTAATGCCTAGGAATACAAATGTCGACGCTATGTGAGTTGAGAAAAAGATGTATGTAACGATTTGATGATTTTATGTCATTGGTCATTAGAACTGACTGAACAGTCACTGATGCTACGTGTCAGTGTGAATCAGTTCTCATATTCCCCCTTTCAGGGTATAACATTACAACTGTATAGCTAAAAGGCTACATGTTTGTAGATGGACTGAGATGAATGAATCCGGCAGCGGATGGAGTGTGTAGAATGTGTGTTGTGTGTGTGTGTGTGCGTGTAACACAGTGGAACCTATCCTGAGGGGATTAGTGACAGTGGTGCTGCTGGCCCTGTGCTGCCTGGGCTCCGTGAGAAAATCCCCCTCCTTATGAATGGCTGTGTAATCTGCCCCCCCCCCCAACACACACACAGAGCTTGGTGATGGAAAATATCAGCTGAGTGCAGAGATCTGCACAAGGGATTTATGCTTCTTTCTGCATGCAGTCGATTTATGAGCTCTCACACACACACACACACTAACATATTGAAAAAATACACTCACACACGTATGCACACACAGAAGCAAAAGCATTCACCCACCCATATGCCGGCATATGCTCACATACCCGCAAACACACACACACACAACATTTACATGCCCCCCCACACACACACACAAAGGATTACAAAAAACACTTAATTAAGAAAACAGCTTTGGGATTTTCTAATCAGAGTGTGAGTGAAGAGGATTAGATAAGAAGACTATACTGTGTGGCAGGCAGGCATGGAGATATGAACCCAACCCTCTCTACACTGACTCTACTGTAGTCTATAGGCCTACTCTAAACCCCCATTTTATATTGTAATTGATCTCGCTTGCACCATTTTGTTAGATGTTTCACAGTAGACAACAGTGTAGTATCAGCACATTCAGATCACGCCTGCTGCCCTGCACGCACGAACGAACGCACGCACGCACGCACACACACACGGAGGAAGCTTTCTGCTAACAGTATGTTAGGAAGATACCATATCTGGGGAGGAATATTTAAGAAAATGTACTAGGGAGAGAGGGAGGGAGGAGAGAAGAATAGGAATAAAGAGGAAGGTGCTTTACAATAATGGTTTCATCTCCTGATGAGCTTGTTTTTCACCAGGTAGGTAGCTATAAAAACACTATGCAATTTCAGAAAGCAGTGTGTAATCAGCCAACCCTGACTTCTAGCTGTAAACCCCCTCAGGATCATTTGATTTGAGGCTTTCCCCTCCATCCCTTCCATCCCTCCCCTCACTCCCCTCCCTACCCTTCTACCCTACATCCCCTCCCTACCCTCCATCCCCTCCCTGCACCCCCTGTTTTACTGACCCTTGTGTAACACTGCAAATGGAGACTGACTGGGGGGGTCTCAGTCTGTCCCCTCCCTCACCCTGTCCTCTGGTCCCATACCCCTCCCTCACCCTGTCCTTTGGTCCCATACCCCTCCCTCACCCTGTCCTCTGGTCCCATACCCCTCCCTCACCTTATCCTCTGGTCCCATACCCCCCCCTCCCCTTGTCCTCTGGTCCCATACCCCTCCCTCACCCTGTCCTCTGGTCCCATACCCCTCCCTCATCCTGTCCTCTGGTCCCATACCCCTCCCTCACCTTGTCCTCTGGTCCCATCCCCTCCCTCACCTTGTCCTCTGGTCCCATACCCCTCCCTCACCATGTCCTCTGGTCCCATTCCCCTCCCTCACCATACCCCTCCCTCATCCTGTCCTCTGGTCCCATACCCCTCCCTCACCTTGTCCTCTGGTCCCATACCCCCCCCCCCCTCACCCTGTCCTCTGGTCCCATTCCCCTCCCTCACCCTGTCCTCTGGTCCCATTCCCCTCCCTCACCCTGTCCTCTGGTCCCATTCCCCTCCCTCACCCTGTCCTCTGGTCCCATTCCCCTCCCTCACCCTGTCCTCTGGTCCCATACCCCTCCCTCACCTTGTCCTCTGGTCCCATCCCCTCCCTCACCTTGTCCTCTGGTCCCATACCCCTCCCTCACCATGTCCTCTGGTCCCATTCCCCTCCCTCACCATACCCCTCCCTCATCCTGTCCTCTGGTCCCATACCCCTCCCTCACCTTGTCCTCTGGTCCCATACCCCCCCCCCCCTCACCCTGTCCTCTGGTCCCATCCCCTCCCTCACCTTGTCCTCTGGTCCCATACCCCTCCCTCACCATGTCCTCTGGTCCCATTCCCCTCCCTCACCATACCCCTCCCTCATCCTGTCCTCTGGTCCCATACCCCTCCCTCACCTTGTCCTCTGGTCCCATACCCCCCCCCCCCTCACCCTGTCCTCTGGTCCCATTCCCCTCCCTCACCCTGTCCTCTGGTCCCATACCCCTCCCTCATCCTTTCCTCTGGTCCCATACCCCTCCCTCACCTTGTCCTCTGGTCCCATCCCCTCCCTCACCTTGTCCTCTGGTCCCATACCCCTCCCTCACCATGTCCTCTGGTCCCATTCCCCTCCCTCACCATACCCCTCCCTCATCCTGTCCTCTGGTCCCATACCCCTCCCTCACCTTGTCCTCTGGTCCCATACCCCCCCCCCCCTCACCCTGTCCTCTGGTCCCATTCCCCTCCCTCACCCTGTCCTCTGGTCCCATTCCCCTCCCTCACCCTGTCCTCTGGTCCCATTCCCCTCCCTCACCCTGTCCTCTGGTCCCATTCCCCTCCCTCACCCTGTCCTCTGGTCCCATACCCCTCCCTCATCCTGTCCTCTGGTCCCATACCCCTCCCTCATCCTGTCCTCTGGTCCCATACCCCTCCCTCACCTTGTCCTCTGGTCCCATACCCATTGTCTAAAGGCGTCCGCATGCTTCCCATCCAAAACAGTTCTGAACAGTTTGTGCATATATTATGACAACATTTTGTGACGTTTTTTGTTTGTTTTGGTCTTGGGCAAGTGTTTTTTCGGCTGTTTGTGCACGTTACATTTGTTCTAGAGGCAAGCTGAAGTCGGTAGCCAGAGTCTATGCCCCTTCATCGGTGATTGGTCAACAGTAGACTCTTCAATTAAGTGTTTGTTGTCATTCAACGAGACAACTAATTTACATGCCAAAAAAATTACTGTAGAAATACTGCACCAAACATCTTAGTTAGACTGTGTGACTAAGATCTATCTCCTCTGCAAAAATGTCGAAATGAATGACAGATGTCTTGAGTTATCTTAGATTAATTCTGACTATTTTCAAAGTGAATACTGGCTACGGCATCTCAAAATGAACAAACAGTACTATTGCGTTTTTTTCTTGTTTTTCAACCAAAGGTCTTTTGGAGTATGTGAGCACACTCGTTCTGTTCAGCTAGCCGAGTTCAGCTAGAAGCCAGCCGAGCTGAAGCATGCTGACACCTTAACAATCATTGTGCTGGGGTGGTCTTACAGACACAGGCTACTCCCCCCTGCAGGCTCCTACAGCCAGCCTGATAACACTATTAGCTCAGTCCCAACCCCCCACTCAGACAAGCATGCTGGTCACATGGCAGAGAAACATGTAGGCACATATGCATGCACACAGACACACACAGACACACAGACACAGACACACACACACACGCTTGCTTACGTTGTGTATTATACTCACACACACACACACACACACACGGTCCCACACAATCACATACATACACCCTTATATTATACTGTATAACTACCATATAAACACACACATTCAAGAACACACCTAGAAATAATTACGAGCACACACACACCCACATAGCAGAGGCACTGTTGTGGAAGGTAAGTGCCTCTGCAGCGGTGCGGGTGCTGACAGGGAGAAGGCTGAGCGTTAATATTACATGAGAAGACCCTGGGAGGGCAGAACACACACACTGTGGTTCCTCTGTCTGCATGAAACCTCCCCAGAGCACCATGTACTCCTGCTGTCTTCATTACCCTGCACGAAGATGATCCCTCACACTGTACTGCACCGCACCTCACACACACACACTGTGGTTCCTCTGTCTGCATGAAACCTCCCCAGAGCACCATGTACTCCTGCTGTCTTTATTACTGCACGAGGATAATCCCTCACACTGTACTGCACCGCACCTCACACACACACACTGCACTGGCACACACATGTACACTGGCCACATTGGCACACAGCGACAACAGAAAGCACAAACACAAACTCACCACATAACATATAGGCCTACAGGTACGTAGCAACGACAGAACAGAGGACACAAACATACAAGCACATGCTATGCTACTGTGCCAATCCACTCAAAGCAACGAAAACATCCTTTCATATAGACACACTGTAGAACAACAGTCTTCAACACACACACACATATAAACAAAGGCAAAAGCCTTGCGAGAGGGGTCGGTCATAGTAAAACATCCTCTTCTCTCCTCTGCATTGAGACAACATCCCTACAGTGACCATCCCTCCCTATAGCGGACAGAGTCCATGCCTGGTTTTCTAGTGTATGGCCTGGCACTGGGGTGTCAGCCCCTCTCTGCTCTCCCTGCTCTGGACAGATCTCCATAGACACTACTGTAAATCAGACACCTGGGGAGGAAGGCTTTGGGACTGTCTCATAGGATCACTAGCACAGTCCTACAAGTTAGAGAGGAGACTGAGGAACTCCGGGATGGATCAACCTTCACTGAAGGAAGTTCATTCTTTAGATGTGGGACAGGTCTAAGCATGTTTTTTATTTAGCAACATTATGTACAGGCCAAAACACTTAACTATAATGAATTTAGGCTACGGTATGTAAGAGATGACGCTCTTACTTTCCCCTCCATCTCCTCCCTACCCTCCATTTCCTCCCTACCCTCCATCCCCTCCTTACCCTCCATCCCCTCCTTACCCTCCCTACCCTCCATCTCCTTCCTACCCTCCATCCCCTCCATCTCCTCCCTACCCTCCATCCCCTCCATCTCCTCCTTACCCTCCCTACCCTGCATCTCCTCCCTACCCTCCATCCCCTCCCTACCCTGCATCTCCTCCTTACCCTCCATCTCCTACCTACTCTCCATTTCCTCCCTACCCTCCATCCCCTTCCTACCATCCTACCCTCTATCCCCTCCCTACCCTCCATCATCTCTCTACCATCCTCCACCTCTTCCCTACCATCCTACCCTCCATCTCCTCCCTACCATCCTACCCTCCACACCATCCTACCCACCCTCCACCCCCTCCTTACCATCCTACCCTCCACCCCCTCCCTACCAATGTATGACGTAACAAGCTTCATGAAAGAAGCATTGAAACAATAGTGGAAAGACTAGGTTTACTTCTGAGTTCAGCCTAGTTTCACAAATCAGACCTTTGCTTTACAAATTCTACATTGTTTAAAAATAGGTTAGGTTACATACTTTATATGATATGCTATTTATTGTAAGGCTAGGGCATACTACTAACTTAGTGATGTTAGTAATAATTTCAGACATGACAAAGAAATAACACAATGAGAAAAGGGAAAAGTTTGAATAAATAGGCCTAAGTCAACTTCCAGAGATACAACAAATACTGTGGGTTTAAATGCTAATACTGTAGCTTCACATCCTTGGTACATTTTGGAGAAAATGTATGCTCTGTTTGTCGCGATTGGCATTGGGGTACAGCTAGCAGAATTTTAGCCAAAGACTGTTATACTAGCTGTCTAGTCTGTGTTTTATAAATGTGCAATAAGCATAAAACTAGAGGTCGACCGATTAATCGGAATGTCTGATTAATTAGGGCCGATTTCAAGTTTTCATAACAATTGGAAATTGGTCATTTTGGACGACGATTTTGCAGATGTTTTATTTTTATTGCATTTTTTAACACTTTTATTTAAACTTTATTTAACTAGGCAAGTCAGTTAAGAACACATTCTTATTTTCAATGACGGCCTAGGAACAGTGGGTTAACTGCCTTGTTCAGGGGCAGAACTACAGATTATTACCTTGTCAACTCAGGGATTCAATCTTGCAACCTTACGGTTAACTAGACCAATGCTCTAACCACCTGCCTCATTAGGAGCCCGCCTGTTACGCGAATGCAGTAAGAAGCCAAGGTAAGTTGCTAGCTAGCATTAAACTTAATCAATCATAATCACTAGTTATAACTACACATGGTTGATGATATTACTAGTTTATCTAGCGTGTCCTGCGTTGCATATAATCGATGCAGTGCGCATTCGCGAAAAAGGGCTGTCGTTGCTCCAACGCGTTCCTAACCATAAACATCAATGCCTTTCTTAAAATCAATACACATTAGTATATATTTTTTAAACCTGCATATTTAGATAAAATACATCTAGGTTAGCAGGCAATATTAACCAGGTGAAATTGTGTCACTTCTCTTGCGTTCATTGCACGCAGAGTCAGGGTATATGCAACAGTTTGGGCTGCCTGGCTCATTGCAAACTAATTTGCCAGAATTTTACGTAATTATGACATAACATTGAAGGTTGTGCAATGTAACAGGAATATTTAGACTGATGGATGCCACCCGTTAGATAAAATACGGAATGGTTTTGTATTTCACTGAAAGAATAAACGTCTTGTTTCTGAGATGATAGTTTCTGGATTTGGCCATATTAATGACCTACGGCTCGCATTTCTGTGTGTTATTATGTTATAATTAACTCTATTATTTGATAGAGCAGTCTGACTGAGCGATGGTAGGCACCAGCAGGCTCATAAGCATTCATTCAAAAAGCACTTTTGTGCGTTTTGCCAGCAGCTCTGCTGTTTATGACTTCAAGCCTATCAACTCCCTAGATTAGGCTGGTGTAACCATGTGATGCGAAATGGCTAGCTAGTTAGCGGGGTGCGCGCTAATAGCGTTTCAACGTCACTCGCTCTGAGACTTGGAGTAGTTGTTCCCCTTGCTCTGCATGGGTAACGCTGCTTCGAGGGTGGCTGTTGTCGTTGTGTTCCTGGTTCGAGCCCAGGTAGGAGCGAGGAGAGGTACGGAAGCTATACTGTTACACTGGCAATTCTAAAGTGCCTATAAGAACATCCAATAGTCAAAGGTATATGACATACAAATAAATGGTATAGAGAGAAATAGTCCTATAATTCCTATAATAACTACAACCTAAAACTTCTCACCTGGGAATATTGAAGACTCATGTTAAAAAGGAACCACCAGCTTTCATATGTTCTCAGGTTCTGAGCAAGGAACTTAAACGTTAGCTTTCTTACATGGCACATATTGCACTTTTACTTTCTTCTCCAACACTTTTTTTTTACATTATTTAAAGGCTAAATTGATTTTATTGATGTATTATATTAAGTTAAAATAAGTTTTCATTCAGTATTGTTGTAATTGTCATTATTACAAATTCATTTTTTAATAATAATTTAAAAAAGGCTGATTAATCGGTATCGGCTTTTTTTGTCCTTCAATAATTGGTATCGGTATCGACCTCTACATAAAACACAAGTTATATAAAGAACTGTCAAGTCAACCTCATTCTGAGAAATAAGGTAGACCACTTGATTTCAACATCTGAATAAAGTGGACAGGATAACATGCTGTTAAACAGTTGGAGACAGAAGGGTGTGTTCATAACAATTCACTAGATGTCAACAGTCTTTAGAAAGAGTTTCAGGCTGTTTTTTGGAAAAATGAGCCAGAAATTGTAGTTTTTCTAGGTGGCTCCCATTTTGGCTGTAGTGTTTCCAAGCGAGTGGAAGAGAACATAAAAAAATACAGCAAGAGTCGCAGCACAGAATGAAGAAATAAAATAGTACTAACATGTGTATTGGTTAGTTTCACCACTGTTGTTAGTATTGGTATTTTTCTCCGGTAAAGACAATAAAGATTCTCCGTCTTAAATTGTATCGTTTATTTACGTATTAGGGTACCTAAGGTTTGATTATAAACGTAGTTTGACTTGCTTGGAAAAGTTTATTAGTAACGTTTGGGATTCATTTTGTATGCATTATGATGGAAGGAAACTGGGTGGATTATTGACTGAAGCGTGCCAGCTAAACTGAGTTTTTATGGATATAAAGGACATTATCGAACAAAAGGACCATTTGTGATGTAACTGGGACCTTTTGGAGTGCCAATAGAAGATCATCAAAGGTAAGGCATTTTTTATATCGTTATTTCTGCCTTTCGTGTTGCAACTGCCTGGTTGAAATATGTTTTTCATGTGCTTGCATGTGGGGCGCTGTCCTCAGATAATCGCATGGTATGCTTTCGCCGTAAATACTTTTTGAAATCTGACACAGCGGCTGGATTAACAAGAGGTCAAGCTTTATTGTGATGTATTTCACTTGTGATTTTATGAGTTAAATATTTATAATACTGTAGTTTGAATTTCGCACACTGCAATTTCACCGGATGTTGGCCAGGTGGGACACTACCGTCCCACCTGCCCATAAGAAGTTAAATTTGTAACAAAAAAATTGCATTTTCATAGACGGACTTGAAAGCCAGATTAGTGATTGTTGCAAGAAAAATCTGGTTAAACTATTTTGATAAAATAATTAAACCAGTATTGTGTATTAGGCTAAATGGAAGCCTTCCACAACCATAAGTATAACTTCACATGCCCTGAATTAGATTATTGCTGACTGTTTGAAATGCAGTGTCTTAAATGTACAACAACACTTATATAGAGAAGGAAAAGAGGGTATGCAACAACACATCCGCCATGCTGACGATCAACACGGGGCCCCTCAGGGGTGCGTGTTTAGTACCTTCCTGTACTCTCTGTTTACACATGACTGTGTGGCCACACATGACTTCAACACCATCATTAAGTTTGCCGATGACACAACTGCTAGTCTGATCACAAACGACGATGAGACAGCCTATAGGGATGAGGTCAGAGACCTGGCAGTGTGGTGCTAGGACAACAACCTCTCCCTCAATGTTGGTAAGACAAAGGAGCTTATTGTGGACTATAGAAAGGTGAAGGCCGAACACTCCCCCATGCACATCAACAGGGCTGTAGTGGGTCGAGAGCTTGAAGTACCTCTGTGTCAACATCGCTAAAGACCTATCATGGTCCAAACACACCAATACTGTCATGAAGAGTGCAAGACAACGCCTCTTCCCTCGGGAGGCTGAAAAGAGTTGGCATGGGCCGTCAGATCCTCAAAACGTTCTACAGCTGTACCATTGCGAGCATATTGACAAGCTGCATAAGCTCTTGCTATGGCAACTGCTTGGCATCCGACCGCAAAGCACTACATAGGGTAGTGAGGACGGCCCAGTTCAATTAACTAAATAGTTAAATCTTTACACCAGCTCTGTCAGGAGGAATGGGACAAATAGTTAACCAAATAGCTACCCGGACTATCTGCATTGATCCTTTTTGACTCTGCACACACACACTGGACTCTACCCACATGCTCACACTGACACTCCAACACATACACATGAACACACACACTTACTCACACAACACGTACACACAGGCACATTGTCGCTACACACTTATCACAGACACTGCTGCTACTGTCTATAATCTATCCTGTTGCCTAGTCACTTTAACCCTACCCTATGTACAATTGAAGTCGGAAGTTTACATACACTTATGTTGGAGTCATTAAAACTCGCTTTTCAACCAACTACAGTTTTGGCAAGTCGTTTAGGATCTACTTTGTGCATGATACAAGTCATTTTTCCAACAACTGTTTAGATTATTTTACTTATAATTCACTGTATCACAATTCCAGTAGGTCAGAAGTTTACATACACTAACTTGACTGTGCCTTTAAACAGCTTGGAAAAATTCAGAAAATGATGTCATGCCTTTAGAAGCTTCTGTTTGCCTAATTTACATTATTTGAGTCAATTGGAGGTGTACCTGTGGATGTATTTCAAGGCCTACCTTCAAACTCAGTGCCTATTTGCTTGACATGGGAAAATCAAAAGAAATCAGCAAAGACCTCAGAAAACAAAATTGGAAGTCGGAAGTTTACATACACATTAGCCAAATACATTTAAACTCAGTTTTTCACAATTCATGACATTTAATCCTAATAGAAATTCTCTGTCTTAGGTCAGTTAGGATCACCACTTTATTTTAAGAATGTGAAATGTCAGAATAATAGTGGAGAGAACTATTTATTTCAACTTTTATTTCTTTCATCACATTCCCAGTGGGTCAGAAGTTTACATACACTCAAGTATTTGGTAGCATTGCATTTCAATTGTTTAACTTGGGTCAAATGTTTTGGGTAGCCTTCCACAAGCTTCCCACAATAAGTTGGATGAATTTTGGCTCATTCCTCCTGACAGAGCTGATGTAACTGAGTCAGGTTTGTAGGCCTCCTTGCTCGCACACGCTTTTTCAGTTCTGCACACACATTTTCTATGGGATTGAGGTCAGGGCCTTGTGCTGCCCTCTCCAATACCTTGACTTTGTTGTCCTTAAGCCATTTTGCCACAACGTTGGAAGTATGCTTGGGGTCATTGTCCATTTGGAAGACCCATATGCGACCAAGCTTTAACTTCCTGACTGATGTCTTGAGATGTTGCTTCAATATATCCACAAGTTTACTACCTCATGATGCCATTTATTTTCTGAAGTGCACCAGTCCCTTCTGCAGCAAAGCACCCCCACAACATAATGCTCCCATTCTCGTGCTTTGCGGTTGGAATGGTGTTCTTTGGCTTGGTGTTCTTTGGCTTCCACTTTTTCCTCCAAAGATAACGAAGGTCAATATGGCCATACAGTTCTATTTTTGTTTCATCAGACCAGAGGACATTCCTCCAAAAAGTACGATCTTTGTCCCCATGTGCAGTTGCAAACCGTACTCTGGTTTTTTTATGGCGGTTTTAGAGCAGTGGCTTCTTCCTTGCCAAGTGGCCTTTCAAGTTATGTCGATATAGGACTCGTTTTACTGTGGATGTAGATACTTTTGTACCTGTTTGCTCCAGCATCTTAACAAGGTCCTTTACTGTTGTTGTGGGATTGATTTGCACTTTTCGCACCAAAGTACGTTCATCTCTAGGAGATAAAACGCGTCTCCATCCTGAGCGGTATGACGGCTGCGTGGTTCCATGGTGTTTATACTTGCGTACTAATGTTTGTACAGATGAACGTGGTACCTTCATCCATTTGGAAAATGCTCCCAAGGATGAACCAGACTTGTGGAGGTCTACAATTTTTTTTATGAGGTCTTGGCTGATTTCTTTTGATTTTCCCATGATGTCAAGCAAAGAGGCACTGAGTTTGAAGGTAGGCCTTGAAATACACCTTCAATACACCTCCTTAGATAAGCATGCCCCGTTCAAAAAATGCAGAACTAAGAACAGATATAGCCCCTGGTTCACTCCAGGCCTGACTGCCCTCGACCAGCACAAAAACATCCTGTGGCGGACTGCAATAGATTTGAATAGTCCCCGCGATATACAACTGTTCAGGGAAGTCAGGAACCAATACACGCAGTCAGTCAGGAAAGCAAACGCCACCTTTTTCAAGCAGAAATTTGCATCCTGTAGCTCTAACTCCAAAAAGTTCTGGGACACTGTAAAGGAGAGGTCCATGGAGAACAAGAGCACCTCCTCCCAGCTGCCCACTGCACTGAGGCTAGGTAACACGGTCACCACCGATAAATCCATGATAATCGAAAACTTCCAACAAGCATTTCTCAACGGCTGGCCATGCCTACCTCCTGGCTACTCCAACCTCGGCCAACACCCCCCCCCCCCCCCCCCCCCCCCCCTTCTCCTTTACTCAAATCCAGATAGCAGATGTTCTGAAAGAGCTGCAAAACCTGGACCCGTACAAATCAGCTGGGCTTGATAATCTGGACCCTCTATTTCTGAAACTATCCGCCGCCATTGTCGCAACCCCTATTACCAGCCTGTTCAACCTCTCTTTCATATCGTCTGAGATCCCCAAGGACTGGAAAGCTGCCGCAGTTATCCCCCTCTTCAAAGGGGGAGACACCCTGGACCCAAACTGTTACAGACCTATATCCATCCTGCCCTGCCTAGGTCTTCGAAAGCCAAGTCAACAAACAGATCACTGACCATCTCGAATCCCACCGTACCTTCTCCGCTGTGCAATCTGGTTTCCGAGCCGTTCACGGGTGCACCTCAGCCACGCTCAAGGTACTAAACGATATCAGAACCGCCATCGATAAAAGACAGTACTGTGCAGCCGTCTTCATCGACCTGGCCAAGGCTTTCAACTCTGTCAATCACCATATTCTTATCGGCAGACTCAGTAGCCTCGGTTTTTCTAATGACTGCCTTGCCTGGATCGGCAACTACTTTGCAGACAGAGTTCCGTGTATCAAATAGGAGGGCATGTTGTCCGGTCCTCTGGCAGTCTCTATGAGGGTGCCACAGGGTTCAATTCTCGGGCCGACTCTTTTCTCTGTATATATCAATGATGTTGCTCTTGCTGCGGGCGATTCCCTGATCCACCTCTACGCAGACGACACCATTCTGTATACTTCTGGCCCTTCCTTGGACACTGTGCTATCTAACCTCCAAACGAGCTTCAATGCCATACAATACTCCTTCCGTGGCCTCCAACTGCTCTTAAACGTTAGTAAAACCAAATGCATGCTTTTCAACCGTTCGCTGCCTGCACCCGCACGCCCGACTAGCATCAACACCCTGGATGGTTCCGACCTAGAATATATGGCCATCTATAAGTACCTAGGTGTCTGGCTAGACTGTAAACTCTCCTTCCAGACTCATATCAAACATCTCCAATCCAAAATCAAATCTAGAATCGGCTTTCTATTTCGCAACAAAGCCTCCTTCACTCACGCCGCCAAACTTACCCTAGTAAAACTGACTATCCTACCGATCCTCGACTTCGGCGATGTCATCTACAAAATAGCTTCCAATACTCTACTCAGCAAACTGGATGCAGTTTATCACAGTGCCATCCGTTTTGTTGCTAAAGCACCTTATACCACCCACCACTGCGACCTGTATGCTCTAGTCGGCTGGCCCTCGCTACATATTCGTCATCTACAAGTCCATGCTAGGTAAAGCTCCTCCTTATCTCAGTTCACTGGTTACGATGGCAACACCCACCCGTAGCACGCGCTCCAGCAGGTGTATCTCACTGATCATCCCTAAAGTCAACACTTATTTGGCCGCCTTTCCTTCCAGTTCTCTGCTGCCTGTGACTGGAACGAATTGCAAAAGTCGTTGAAGTTGGAGAATTATCTCTCTCACCAACTTTAAACATCTGCTATCTGAGCAGCTAACCGATCGCTGCACCTGTACACAGTCCATCGGTAAATAGCCCACCCAATTTACCTACCTCATCTCCATACTGTTTTTATTTATTTACTTTTCTGCTCTTTTGCACACCAGTATCTCTACCTGCACATGACCATCTGATCATTTATCCCTCCAGTGTTAATCTGCTGAATTGTAATTATTCGCCTACCACCTCATGCCTTTTGCACACAATGTATATAGACTCTTTTTTTTCTCTAATGTGTTATTGACTTGTTTATTGTTTACTACATGTGTAACTCTGTGTTGTTGTCTGTTCACACTGCTAAGCTTTATCTTGGCCAGGTCGCAGTTGTAAATGAGAACTTGTTCTCAACTAGCCTACCTGGTTAAATAAAGGTGAAATAAAAAATTAATTAAAAAATTTAAAAAATGTACTCAAATTATGTAAATTTGCCTATCAGAAGCTTCTAAAGCCATGACATAATTTTCTGGAATTTTCCAAGCTGTTTAAAGGCACAGTCAACTTTGTGTATGTAAACTTCTGACCCACTGGAATTGTGATACAGGGAATTATACGTGTTTTATCTGAATGGGGTTGGGGAGAAAGCACAGCATGTGGCCTCAATTAGCCAGCTAGCTAGCTTCTCTAGGCTACTCCAGTCAAGACCGGCATTGTTACAGTGGGGCAAAAAAGTATATAGTCAGCCACCAATTGTGCAAGTTCTCCCACTTAAAAAGATGAGAGAGGCCTGTAATTTTCATCATAGGTACACTTCAACTATGACAGACAAAATGAGAAAAAAATCCAGAAAATCACATTGTAGGATTTTTTAAGAATTTATTTGCAAATTATGGTGGAAAATAAGTATTTGGTCACCTACAAACAAGCAAGATTTCTGGATCTCACAGACCTGTAACTTCTTCTTTAAGAGGCTCCTCTGTCCTCCACTCGTTACCTGTATTAATGGCACCTGTTTGAACTTGTTATCAGTATAAAAGACACCTGTCCACAACCTCAAACAGTCACACTACAAACTACACTATGGCCAAGACCAAAGAGCTGTCAAAGGACACCAGAAACAAAATTGTAGACCTGCACCAGGCTGGGAAGACTGAATCTGCAATAGGTAAGCAGCTTGGTTTGAAGAAATCAACTGTGGGAGCAATTATTAGGAAATGGAAGACATATAAGACCACTGATAATCTCCCTCGATCTGGGGCTCCACGCAAGATCTCACCCCTTGGGGTCAAAATGATCACAAGAACGGTGAGCAAAAATAGTGAATGACCTGCAGAGAGCTGGGACCAAAGTAACAAAACCTACCATCAGTAACACACTACGCCGCCAGGGACTCAAATCCTGCAGTGCCAGACGTCCCCCTGCTTAAGCCAGTACATGTCCAGGCCCGGCTGAAGTTTGCTAGAGAGCATTTGGATGATCCAGAAGAAGATTGGGAGAATGTCATATGGTCAGATGAAACCAAAATATAACTTTTTGGTAAAAACTCAACTTGTCGTGTTTGGAGGACAAAGAATGCTGAGTTGCATCCAAAGAACACCATACCTACTGTGAAGCATGAGGGTGGAAACATCATGCTTTGGGGCTGTTTTTCTGCAAAGGGACCAGGACGACTGATCTGTGTAAAGGAAAGAATGAATGGGGCCATGTATCGTCAGATGTTGAGTGAAAACCTCCTTCCATCAGCAAGGGCATTTAAGATGAAACGTGGCTGGGTCTTTCAGCATGACAATGATCCCAAACACACCGCCCGGGCAACGAAGGAGTGGCTTCGTAAGAAGCATTTCAAGGTCCTGGAGTGGCCTAGCCAGTCTCCAGATCTCAACCCAATAGAAAATCTTTGGAGGGAGTTGAAAGTCTGTGTTGCCCAGCAACAGCCCCAAAACATCACTGCTCTAGAGGAGATCTGCATGGAGGAATGGGCCAAAATACCAGCAACAGTGTGTGAAAACCTTTGACCTCTGTCATTGCCAACAAAGGGTATATAACAAACTATTGAGATAAACTTTTGTTATTGACCAAATACTTATTTTCCAACATCATTTGCAAATAAATTCATTAAAAATCCTACAATGTGATTTGCTGGATTTTTTTTCTCATTTTGTCTGTCATAGTTGAAGTGTACCTATGATGACAATTACAGGCCTCTCTCATATTTTTAAGTGGGAGAACTTGCACAATTGGTGGCTGACTAAATAGTTTTTTGTCCCACTCTATATGGGATGATAAAAAACATTGTGGCTGCTACAAGTTAGCTAGTCTTGGCTGTAACTTAGTTGGCGCCTTGATGTCTCTTTCTTTCAGTCCGTCTGCTCACTCCCATTTCACAAACACCGCCTCCTCTGCAGCTGCAGCTATAGAGCACCAGCCTCTCTCCCTCGCGCAGCAGTACTCAGGTTAAAAACTTTAAATATATATATCATAATAATGAATATCTGACAAACATTCAATATATACTATTCTAATAGTGAAATTATTTCAAACCTCCATCTCTATTGTTCAACATCAGGCCCATTGTGTTTCCTGAGTATGAACCATACAGACCCGGTTCAGCCCAACCCTCCTGACAGATGTCTATTCTCCCTCATTAACATCTGCAACACGCTATCTCTCACAAATAGAGCAAAATCCATTATCTGTTACTGCCATTTCCACATGCAGCAGCCGAGCTCATATAATCATTAATCATGAAGCAGGGAAGCAGGCAGGGAGACAATATAGTCGGCCATTATGTTCTTCTCAGCCCTGCTCGCTTGATGAGAATATGAAACTAGAGTGTCTCTCTCTATCCCTGGTTGGTTCATTTCACAGCTTCCATAACAGCCCTGGTGATGATCTGAGTGACAATATACAGATTCCTCCTACCTGCCTCCCAGCTTGCCTGCATGTCTCCCAGCCTCCCAGCTTGCCTGCATGTCTCCCTGCCTCCTAGCTTGCCTACATGTCTCCCTGCCTCCCAGCTTGCCTGCATGTCTCCCTGCCACCTAGCTTGCCTACATGTCTCCCTGCCTCCCAGCTTGCCTGCATGTCTCCCTGCCTCCCAGCTTGCCTGCAAATCTCCCTGCCTCCCAGCTTGCCTGCAAGTCTCCCTGCCTCCCAGCTTCCCTACCTCCCAGCTTGCCTGCAAGTCTCCCTGCCTCCCAGCTTGCCTGCAAGTCTCCTTGCCTCCCAGCTTGCCTGCATGTCTCCATGCCTCCCAGCTTGCCTGCAAATCCCCCTGCCTCCCAGCTTGCCTGCAAGTCTCCCTGCCTCCCAGCTTGCCTGCAAATCCCCCTGCCTCCCAGCTTGCCTCCCAGCTTGCCTGCAAGTCTCCCTGCCTCCCAGCTTGCCTGCAAGTCTCCATGCCTCCCAGCTTGCCTGCATGTCTTCCTGCCTCCCAGCTTGCATGCATATCTCCCTGCCTCCCAGCTTGCCTGCAAATCCCCCTGCCTCCCAGCTTGCCTCCCAGCTTCCCTGCCTCCCAGCTTGCCTGCAAGTCTCCATGCCTCCCAGCTTGCCTGCATGTCTTCCTGCCTCCCAGCTTGCCTGCAAGTCTCCCTGCCTCCCAGCTTGCCTGCAAATCCCCCTGCCTCCCAGCTTGCCTGCATGTCTCCCTGCCTCCCAGCTTGCCTGCATGTCTCCCTGCCTCCCAGCTTGCCTGCATGTCTTCCTGCCTCACAGCTTGCCTGCAAGTCTCCATGCCTCCCAGCTTGCCTGCATGTCTCCCTGCCTCCCAGCTTGCCTGCATATCTCCCTGCCTCCCAGCTTGCCTGCATGTCTTCCTGCCTCCCAGCTTTCCTGCATGTCTCCCTGCCTCCCAGCTTGCCTGCATGTCTTCCTGCCTCCCAGCTTTCCTGCATGTCTCCCTGCCTCCCTGCTTGCCTGCATGTCTTCCTGCCTCCCAGCTTGCCTGCATGTCTCCCTGCCTCCCAGCTTGCCTGCATGTCTTCCTGCCCCCCAGCTTGCCTGCATGTCCTCCTGCCTCCCAACTTGCACGCCTGTCTTTCTGCCTCCCAGCCAGTCAGCTTGCCAGTCTTCCTGACTCCCAGCCAGCCTTCTTCCTGTCTCCAAGCCTGGCTGCCTGTCTTTCTCCGCCTCAGGACAGCTATTACATGAGCTCACACTAGGTGTGGCTTACAGTATAACAGCACAGTTTTATTGTACAGGGGGAAGGGGACTGGATACAGTATATACTAAATCCCTATATCCACTAGTCTCTGTCCTAACCTTGCTGTCCTATCTGCAGCAAGCTAGCCTAAATGCTAACGGCAGCCGTTGTTGCTCATTCCTGTCTGTGTCATGAATTTTAAAATGAACTTTGAGCTGTCATCTTGGCAGCTACTATTTTATGAGCAGCTATGACTGTCAAGCTGGCAGCTGCTAGCAGATAGTCAACTAGCTATTCTATTGTGCTCCAGAAATGAATGGGCACTAAGGAAGCAGAGCCGTAAAGGAGAATTGACAGTGTGACACAACTTGCTCTAGGCAGGGTGCAGAGCAAAAACAAAATGGTAGATTTAATGTGGAAGGCCACTAAAACTACTTTTCAAAAGAAATACAACACTGTGGCCCTATATCATGCCATACAGCTGTGGTGTTATAAGGGCATAGTGAGGCATATGAGAACAAGGTCAGTGAGACACCTACCCGATCTTGGCCTTCTGTTTGGGCTTGGACGAGGACACAATGCGGGCCTTCTTGGAGGCCTTGGTCCTGGTCTTGTTGCCTCGGTCCCTCTCCCTGTCTCTGTCCCTCTCTCTCCTGTGGGCCGAGGAGCTCCCAGAGGGGAAGCTCTCTGGACTCATAACCCTGGGGATGTTCTTCTCTCCTCTCTCCCGGGCCTTAGCAATGGCCTCATGGATGATCCTGTTAGCCTTCTGCTGCTTGTCCTCCCCAGCCTCCTCCATCAGTTGCTGCTGCTGCTGCTCCATCTGCTCCTTCACCAGCCTCCGCTGGGCCCGCTTCTCCAACGACGAGCTGTAGGAGGACGAAGACGAGGAGGATGAGCTGCTCTTCATCGGGGGGCTGAGGACCCGCGCTGCTGTGTGGCTGTTGGGACCATTAGCATTCTTGTTCTTGGGAGGCTGAAGAGGAGAGAGAGGAGGGGGGATATTAATCAGACTGAGGGAACACATATACCAACAGGATGATGTCATTGTAACATACATACATCTGCATTAATAGCAGGACTGGAAAGAGCTGTGTATTACAAAGGACTCTCGCCCTGATCTTAATGTCATTTCCTGCGAAGCGGATGATCTTGTGGTCGTTAACACACACACACACCTTAATCCCCCCCCCCCCCACCACCCACACACACTAATCCCCCCCACTATGTTCATGTTCTCATATAGCCAAACCAAACCGACATTCCTGAATTTCAGACTGAATAGTTAGATCATTTAGCTCCTAGTTCTCACATTCCCCCTCAGTTAACCCTCCACAGCCTCTCTCACACGTCATCTTCCCCTTCAGTTAACCCCCCACAGCCTCTCTCACACATCATCTTCCCCTTCAGTTAACCCTCCACAGCCTCTCTCACACATCATCTTCCCCCTCAGTTAACCCTCCACAGCCTCTCTCACACATCATCTTCCCCATCAGGAACAGAAGTGTGAAATGTACCATATCAGCTTTGCTGCCTGGAATGAGAGTCAAGTCACCCAGTCAGGCTCAATAAGGAAATGTTGTAAACACAAAGGAATGGGATTACAAAAGTGAATCAGTGAAGCTCTGAAAAACCCCATGTGCATAACAATCAAGCTGTATACTTACACTACTGCTTAGTGACGTGGGGAGAGAGAGAGACATTGACAGAGAACATTGAAAACAACAGCCAGCTGGTCTAGAAAACACACAGCAGAAGTCACAACAACACTGTTAGCTAGTTGGCTGTACCTCTCTTATTAGACCCTCTAAGCCTTGATAATGATATAGCCTCGACATAGGCTTGATAATGATATAGCCTCGACATAGGCTTGATAATGATATAGCCTTGACATAGGCTTGATAATGATATAGCCTTGACATAGGCTTGATAATGGTATAGCCTTGACATAGGCTTGATAATGGTTTAGCCTTGACATAGGCTTGATAATGATATAGCCTTGACATAGCCTTGATAATGGTATAGCCTTGACATAGGCTTGATAATGGTATAGCCTTGACATAGGCTTGATAATGGTATAGCCTTGACATAGGCTTGATAATGGTATAGCCTTGACATAGCCTTGATAATGATATAGCCTTGACATAGCCTTGATAATGATATAGCCTTGACATAGATATAGCCTTGACATAGGCTTGATAATGATATAGCCTTGACATAGGCTTGATAATGATATAGCCTTGACATAGGCTTGATAATGGTATAGCCTTGACATAGCCTTGATAATGGTAAAGCCTTGACATAGCCTTGATAATGGTATAGCCTTGACATAGGCTTGATAATGATATAGCCTCGACATAGGCTTGATAATGATATAGCCTTGACATAGGCTTGATAATGATATAGCCTTGACATAGGCTTGATAATGATATAGCCTTGACATAGGCTTGATAATAATATAGCCTTGACATAGGCTTGATAATGATATAGCCTTGACATAGGCTTGATAATGATATAGCCTTGACATAGGCTTGATAATGATATAGCCTTGACATAGGCTTGATAATAATATAGCCTTGACATAGGCTTGATAATGATATAGCCTTGACATAGGCTTGATAATAATATAGCCTTGACATAGGCTTGATAGCCTTTTAAAGATAAACAACCAGTCACCAGAATATCCCATTCTGCTGCTGTGTCTCTACCCCACTACCTCACAGATATACTGAGTGTTGCTCTCTGAACTTTCTGCTAGCCACACATTTTCCCCCCTAGTCACATAGATTGCAGCAGCACAAACTTTCATTAAAACAGACACAAAGAAACAAGAGACAGGCAGGACCGGCACACTGACATTCAGCCCAACTAGAATAAATAATATAGACAAGGCTGATACGTGATAAAATGGGAATAAAACATGGGCTGAGGTTTATTCCCTTCGGGTGGGCCCAGAGCCTATAAATGAAGGAGCTAATCTCAACGTGTTGCAGTCAGAGCGGATGGCTACATGACCTGAGGCCGAACCACAGCACGGCACAGCCAGTTGCTTTCCTGACTGCTAAATAAAGAGAATTGTCTTGAACTGCCACAAACAAAGCAGGGGGAGGGGAGAAATAAATGACAGTTCATTTGGAAGATAGAATTCTGTAGCTGCAGCTCTTGTTTATGTTTAACATGTGCTGTGATGCCCAGGCTATTAGTGGAAATCATTGCCCAGAACTGAAATATTCTCATTATTCAAGTTCAAGGTAAAAAAAAGAGGGGGAGGAAAGAGAAAGTCAAGGTAAAGAACAGGGAAAAGAGGGAAGGAGCAAAGGGGAGAAAGGGCAGAGGGCGGGAATGAGAGCAGGAATGAGAGTTTGTATAAAAAGTGAGTGAGAAAGGGAGAGAGAAGAAAAATGCACCAAAAACAAGTGCTCTACAGCTGTGTAATACGACTATAAATAACTGAAATTACAGGCTGCCAGCACTGCAGTGATTTCAATCTCTCTCTCTGCCACCACACGCTCCCATGAAAACACTCTGCACTATTACAGTAAGGAAAGACTACAGAGAGATAGAGCTAGCCAGGACATTTGGGCCAGTTAGTCCGCTCACTCACTCACTAACCCCTTACTTCCCGCAGTCCCTCATGCAGAACGCTGTGTGACTGATGTACTCATCTTATGTGACACACACACACACACACACACCGCCTTTTGCATCGAACCAGAGGTGGGGGGAATCCATGGAGGGAAGGGGTTTGGGGGGTGAGAGAAAACGAGGGATAAAGTGAAAGGGGGGGGTAGTGAAGGGAAAACATGTGAGAGAGCATAGCTAGCACAGCTAAGCAAATTAGTATGGGAAAGAGCAGCAACAAGGAGTTCAAGATGGCGACAGTGGAGCTGCATCGAGCCAGGCAGCATGAGCCAGTGGCAGAGGAGGTTGTTCAGTTGTTCAGTTCCTGTCTTGTGGCCCCTCCTCCCTCCACTCCCTTCCTCCCCTCTCTCTCTTGCAGCTCACTTACCCTTCCTCCCCTCTCTCTCTGTGCAGCTCACTTACCCTTCCTCTTGGCCTCTTCACTGTAGACATGTTTTTTTCTATTTTTTTTCTTCCTCCCCCTCTCTCCAACCACCTAACAAAAGCCTTGCCCTTTCGCCGGGTTTTTTGTCTCTCTCTCTCTCACTCTCTCGTTCGACAGTTTGTCTTGCTTGAGCTGCGTGTCCACCCCCTCCCCCCTCCACAGGCAGCGTACAGGCAGGCGGTGGAGCCTCCTCTCCTTCACCTCCTCTACACTCCTCTCCTCCCCTAGCGGGCAGGGTTCAGGCTCAGTAGGAGTGCATGAGGCTGGGCTGTTAGATCACTGGGAGAGCTGGGAGCAGGGCTGGTTGCGCCAGAAGAGGTGCGAAGCAGTGGCAGTCCAGGAAGCTCGTTTCATTCTGCTGCTACTGCGTGCTTCAGCTCCGTCCGGCTCAGGCAGGCGGGTCGTGGTGTGTGTCAGCGTCGCTCTCTCGCTCTACCCTCCTCTCTTCTCAGTGATTCCCCTCCGCCAGCAATCGCGTGCTCTCTCCGTCCGCTCGCTCTACTCTCTCTACTCGTTCCTTTTCCTTGCTCCCTTCGTTCGTGCCTCTTTCTCTTACATCCCAGGGTAAGGTAGGCTACTCCTTTGTACACAAAAAGGGTTTTGAGCTAGCTAGCTTGCTTGGTTGTTTTCCTTTTTCCACTAGTTTTCCTCTCCTCTTCCCTCTCTGCCCTCCCTCTCCCGTGCTGGGGTGTGTATGGCGAGGAGCTGGAGTCTCCAGCAGTAGAGCGGTGGAAAATGAAAGCAGCACAAAGCAGCAAAATGCATCAGCATGAATATTAGAGATGTCGTTAAAATCCAGACTCGTTCTCTCTCACTCACTCTCTCACTCACTCACTCTCTCTTTGTGAGGAAGTAGGCCAGCAGATGGTGCTAGCAGTTATTACATTAACTTTCACAACTTAACCCCAAAAGCACTGGATTTCTACACAAGCACAGAGTTTAACATAAATGGAATGCAGGCTTGCATGTGTTGCACATTGCTCTATACATAAAACAGTATACACAAGGAACTGAATGACAGAATTTTATGTTGTACAGAATCATAACATGAAAATCCACTATGAGAAAAAACTAAACGATAGACTATTAAACAACCAAACAGCAAACAACTAAAGTGTGCAAAACCATGAAACCATGAGGCTAAAAAGCCACAGCACTGTCCCTAGTACAGCACACTAACACACTGAGAGCTCACTCCCTGAGACTGTCAGTAAAGCAGTGGTCTCAGACACACTCTGGTGGGGAAAGAGATGCTGGCCACCCAGCCACACAGCCGTGTTCACTTCCCACCAGGAAGAGAATCCCTCTCGCAAGAGGTGACAGGATAGCCCTCCACACACACAAATGTATGCAAGATGTGAAAGGACAGGCCGTGATGAGCCTTCTGTCCCTTCCATGACTGACAGTCACTGGAGGGGCAATGGAAGAGAGGGAGGGGGCTCCCTGGAACATGACACAAGGACCATGTGCTCCAGCAGGCCCATGGTGCTGGGAGGGGAACACACGGACATGCCTGGCTGGCCTGGAGCCTGCCTGGCACAGGGTTAGGTCCCAGAGTGGAGACATACACATCACCAGACAGACACGCACGCATGCACGCGCTCACACACACTCACAAACTTAAGGAGCCATACATCTTGCTCTAAAAGCACGACTGTGTTTTCACAGTGAACTCTCGTTTGAAATCTTGTGCACAACATATAAGCCCCTTCTCAGGTTACACAAAGGGCTACATAGCCTGGGGATTGACTGGTATCTCCCTGCTAGTCAGAAGTAACTGGGAACAGGTTGGTAAGCAACAGGCTATGGCTAGCCTCAATGGCTATGTGGCTAGGGGGAGGCCAAGTACCTGGAGATGGATAGTTAGCTCCCTGCTAGTTAGAAATAACAGTAACAGGTCTGAAGCTACAGACTAGTAAGCCACAGGCTAAAGGCTACATGGCTATGTGGCTAGGGGGAGGCCAAGTACCTGGAGATGGATAGTTAGCTCCCTGCTAGTTAGAAATAACAGTAACAGGTCTGAAGCTACAGACTAGTAAGCCACAGGCTAAAGGCTACATGGCTATGTGGCTAGGGGGAGGCCAAGTACCTGGAGATGGATAGTTAGCTCCCTGCTAGTTAGAAATAACAGTAACAGGTCTGAAGCTACAGACTAGTAAGCTACAGGCTAAAGGCTACATGGCTATGTGGCTAGGGGGAGGCCAAGTACCTGGAGATGGATAGTTAGCTCCCTGCTAGTTAGAAATAACAGTAACAGGTCTGAAGCTACAGACTAGTAAGCCACAGGCTAAAGGCTACATGGCTATGTGGCTAAGGGAAGGACATTTGCAGCAGAGCATCAGCTCTCTCCCTGGCTGAAATGTAACACTGTTTAATGATATTAGAGCAGAATTATCTCACATGGATAATAGCTGAAAGGGGCACTGAGCTCTTAAGGACAAAGGCCTAGTTCACTTAGCTGATCTGTGTTGCTTTATCGGTTTAATAAGTAGACTAGTATGATTAGTAGGCCTTAAGTAAGTCAGAATCTATGTCAATATTCCTAACTTTCCGTTAGGCGTTGGGGAAACTACAGAGAAAGAGAAGGGGAGAGAGAGGTAGGAAATAAAGAGAGACTGACTGATGTATTTAACCTCTCATCAGTCGTGGCAAACAAAGGTGAAAGCTAAAAGGAAAGCCCTCCTTCCTGACTGGTTAAATATACAACAGCTTAGCTGCAATATCATTTGCCTCTGCTATCTCCAGCCGATGTCTGAGCACAACTCTCTTAAAAAACCTGCCAGACACCTAACTCTGTGGAAGAACATTGGAACTACAAACATTGGAACTACAAACACGACAAAACATTGGACTGTACAACTGTAGGAATAACATAAGACTGGTTAAAGTCCAACGTAGAGTATGTGTGGAAGGTCACAATGTGCACAGTCGGTTGTGTTAACTCCAATCTAGTGCCCATGTGTTTGTCCCCATGCCCATATCTAGAAAAATTTGCCTGTGCTGTGTGTGTGCTCATGTGTCTGTGTGCGTTCTTACTAGAGGTCGACCGATTATGATTTTTCAACGCGATACCGATTATTCGAGGACCATAAAAGCCGATACCGATTAAATCGGACAATTTTTTTATTTATTTATTTGTAATAATGACAATTACAAGAATACTGAATGAACACTTATTTTAACTTAATATAATACATCAATAAAATCAATTTAGCCTCAAATAAATAATGAAACATGTTCAATTTGGTTTAAATAATGCAAAAACAAAGTGTTGGAGAAGAAAGTAAAAGTGCAATATGTGCTATGTAAGAAAGCTAATGTTGCTCAGAACATGAGAACATATGAAAGCTGGTGGGTCCTTTTAACATAAGTCTTCAATATTCCCAGGTAAGAAGTTTTAGGTTGTAGTTATTATAGAAATTATAGGACTATTTCTCTCTATACCATTTGTATTTCATTAACCTTTGACTATTGGATGTTCTTGTAGGCACTTTAGTATTGCCAGTGAAACAGTATAGCTTCCGTCCCTCTAGTTAGCATGCGCTAACTAGCTAGCCATTTCACTTCAGTTACACGAGCCTCATCTCAGGAGTTGATAGGCTTGAAGTCATAAATGCTTGACGCACAACGAAGAGCTGCTGGTAAAACGCACGAAAGTGCTGTTTGAATGAATGTTTACGCGCCTGCTTCTGCCTACCACCGCTCAGTCAGATACTTAGATACTTGTATGTTCAGTCAGATTATATGCAACGCAGGACACGCTAGATAATATCTAGTAATATCACCAACCATGTGTAGTTAACTAGTGATTATGATTCATTGTTTATAAGATAAATGTAATGCTAGCTAGCAACTTAACTTGGCTTACTGCATTCGCGTAACAGTCTCCTTGTGGAATGCAACGAGAGAGAGGCAGGTCGTTATTGTGTTGGACTAGTTAACTGTAAGGTTGCAAGATTGAATTGCCCAAGCTGACAAGGTGAAAATCTGTCGTTCTGCCCCTGAACAAGGCAGTTAACCCACCGTTCCTAGGCCGTCATTGAAAATAAGAATGTGTTCTTAACTGACTTGCCTAGTAAAATAAAGATTAAATAAAGGTGTAAAAAAAAAAAATATATATATATATATATATATATATATGTATATATATTTTTTTTTTTATTAAATCAAATTTAAAAAATTAAAAAAGAGGCAAATCGGCACCCAAATATACAGATTTCCGATTGTTATGAAAACTTGAAATCGGCCCTAATTAATTGGCCATTCCGATTAATCGGTCGACCTCTAGTTCTTAATACTGGTAGGCTATACTGTGGGGCAAAAAAAGTATTTAGTCAGCCACCAATTGTGCAAGTTCTCCCACTTAAAAAGATGAGAGAGGCCTGTAATTTTCATCATAGGTACACTTCAATTATGACAGACAAAATGGGAAAAAATCCAGAAAATCACATTGTAGGATTTTTAATGAATTTATTTGCAAATTATGGTGGAAAATAAGAATTTGGTCACCTACAAACAAGCAAGATTTCTGGCTCTCACAGACCTGTAACTTCTTCTTTAAGGGGCTCCTCTGTCCTCCACTCGTTACCTGTATTAATGGCACCTGTTTGAAGTTGTTATCAGTATAAAAGACACCTGTCCACAATCTCAAACAGTCACACTCCAAACTACACTATGGCCAAGACCAAAGAGCTGTCAAAGGACACCAGAATCAAAATTGTAGACCTGCACCAGGCTGGGAAGACTGAATCTGCAATAGGTAAGCAGCTTGGTTTGAAGAAATCAACTGTGGGAGCAATTATTAGGAAATGGAAGACATACAAGACCACTGATAATCTCCCTCGATCTGGGGCTCCACACAAGATCTCACCCCGTGGGGTCAAAATGATCACAAGAACGGTGAGCAAAAATCCCAGAACCACACGGGGGGACCTAGTGAATGACCTGCAGAGAGCTGGGACCAAAGTAACAAAGCCTATCATCAGTAACACACTACGCCGCCAGGGACTCAAATCCTGCCGTGCCAGACGTGTCCTCCTGCTTAAGCCAGTACATGTCCAGGCCCGGCTGAAGTTTGCTAGAGAGCATTTGGATGATCCAGAAGAAGATTGGGAGAATGTCATATGGTCAGATGAAACCAAAATATAACTTTTTGGTAAAAACTCAACTCGTCGTGTTTGGAGGACAAAGAATGCTGAGTTGCATCCAAAGAACACCATACCTACTGTGAAGCATGGGGGTGGAAACATCATGCTTTGGGGCTGTTTTTCTGCAAAGGGACCAGGACGACTGATCCGTGTAAAGGAAAGAATGAATGGGGCCATGTATCGTGAGATGTTGAGTGAAAACCTCCTTCCATCAGCAAGGGCATTGAAGATGAAACGTGGCTGGGTCTTTCAGCATGACAATGATCCCAAACACACCGCCCGGGCAACGAAGGAGTGGCTTCGTAAGAAGCATTTCAAGGTCCTGGAGTGGCCTAGCCAGTCTCCAGATCTCAACCCCATAGAAAATCTTACAATGTAATTTTCTGGATTTGTTTTCCTAATTTTGTCTGTCATAGTTGAAGTGTACCTATGATGAAAATTACAGGCCTCTCTCATCTTTTTAAGTGGGAGAACTTGCACAATTGGTGGCTGACTAAATACTTTTTTGCCCCACTGTATGTGTGTTCTCCCCATGTTTGAGTGGGCATCTGACATAGGCTAGCTGTCAGGCTAGGCCTTTGGAGTTGGACTCCTGTTCTAGGAGAGACGGAACGAAGGGAACTAAATGACACAACATGTCAATTACCATCCCTGCAGTGGAGCGAGAACATGTCACATGCCAGATGGGAGCATCCCATACAACAGGAATAAACTATTGTGTAGTGGCAGTGGGCCTCACTCTCACAGAAACAGAGCCTCACTCTCACAGAAACAGAGTCTCACTGTCACAGAAACAGATCCTCACTCTCACAGAAACAGAGCCTCACTCTCACAGAGACAAGAGCCTCGCTTTCACAGAGACAGAGCCTCACTTTCACAGAGACAGTCTCACTCTCACAGAGACAGATCCTCACTTTCACAGAGCCCCTGAAAACAATCAATTCACAGCTGTTAAAACACTGTCAAGAAGAACAGGTCAAAATACTGTATGTATAGAGTAATTCAGGAAGATATTTTAACAACAGTTCTTTCAGAGACCAGGCCTAAACGGTATGCAACCATGTTATGTACTGAATGTTGAGCATGAACATTTGAACACCTGATATGGAGTACAGTGCGCTGATGTATAGTACACTGAGGGGTTCACTGGGACGTACAGACAGCATCCTTTTAGTCTGGGACGACATCATAATGCAAAAGACTACATAACAGGCTGTTCATGTTCAATATGAGAGAGAGAGAGAGAGAGAGAGAGAGAGAGAGAGAGAGAGAGAGAGAGAGAGAGAGAGAAAGAGAGAGAGAGAGAGAGAGAGAGAGATTCAATAACACCCATGTATACGTAGATTCATACACAGGAAGGCTTTTAGCTGCCAGCGACTGACTCTGCACAGGGTGTATTGTCTCTCTAGGCTGGCAACCCAACGGTTAACATGCACATAGGCCTCCCGGCAGAGAAATTAGTGTGCTGGTGGGGCTTCCCTCTAAAGTGAGAGACGAGGGGGGAGTAAAAAAGAGAGAGAGAGAGAGAGACAGAGAAAGAAAGAGTAAAAGAGACAGAAAGAGAAAAAGAGGGATCCAGAGGCACAGGTGTGAGTCTCTAAACAGTCCATAATAACCTCATCACAGACTCAGAGCCTGTATTAGTGTGCCTGCCACTCTTACTTCTGCCTCCCTCTGCGGGCATTTGAGTAGGACTCCACTAACACACCGTTAGGGAAATTTACATTTATCATCCTAGGACAGGATGGAACTCGCACTATAACTGTGCACACACTATAGCCAATCATAGAGCCCACAAGACCCACCATATCAACAGTTAGCCTATATTTTCACCCACTAGGTAGTGCTGTAATGCTGGTTGTATAAGCTAGTAGGAAAGTGCTGTTGTAACAGAGAGCTGAGCAAGTGAACATAGTGTTCCTTCAGAGCAAATATAGGAGACGGTGTGTGGTACTGGTCCCTAGAACTTTAATCAATGACAGCCTACTTTTCTTTTGATGACTAATAAAGTGCATAGTACAGGAATAATAGAGATCATCCACTGCTTCTCTCTCACTTCAGCCTTTGCCTAAACGTTTTCCTTTTAAAAATATCTGAAGTCTACCTAGAAGTCAACCTTTGACGTCGACTCTTCCTTAAAATCACTCCTCACAGGAAAGTGTGTCGCGTCTTTGTGCATAACGTCCCTAAGAATAGTTATTGGCCGTGTGTTGTGAGAGGGATAATACCAGCAGTATACAACACTACTCACCTTCCCAGTTCCCAACCATAGCCTAATCAGAGACCAAACCTACTGCCGGGTTAATGGAATATAGATTAGTCTGTCAGGAGGTGGGGAAGAGATTAGGCCTGTTAATTAGGCCTATGGCTGTGGGCCAATTTAAAGTCATGCATGGAGAGTGAGGAAAGAGGAAGAGAGAGAGGAGAGAGAGAGAGACAGATGGAGTGTTTGTGTGTGTGAGAGAGAGAGGGGGAGGTAGAGAGGTGTAGTTGATAAATGAAAGGGGGCACACTGCACGGCGATGCTTCCTGAACCAATTAAAAAGAGCATCAGGCCTTAATGATCTTTCACAGGGTAGGAGAGGGAAGGTAAGGTGTGCTGGCGCTAACCTCTTGTCCCGGGGAGAGGCTAATAACAGAAGTGACACTCAGTGGGCTAACAGGGCTTACAGGTCCTCCGTCCTCACTCTCTGACCTGGTCCACTTTGACCTGTGCTGTCACAGCCTGGCTGGCACACAGCTCTAGCAGGTCACATGGCAGCAGGGCCTTAGGCAGAGCTGCAGTAGTACAATATATGGCATTTAACTGGGCTGTATTCACATAGGGTTGACCCAAACCATACTGTTTGTGTCACGCCTGCTCCCGCTCTTCCTCCCCCTGGCCCTCGAGGGCGCCAGGATCCCCAGCATTACGCACTCAAACCACCATCAGTACACACACTTGCCTTCCCCCCGTCACGTGCATCAGCAGTCATTGGATTCACGTGGACTCAATTACTTGTGTCATTACCTTCTCTACATCGGTCTGTTCCCAAGCTCTGTTCCCTGCTTCAGGATTAATTGTCTCATGTTCGTGTTACCCGGGTTCCGACGCTGTTCCTGTCTTGTTTCCTTGTCTGTTCCCGAATAAATGTCTGACTCTACCTGCTTCTCCTGTCCGGCGGCGGTCCTTACAGTCTGGCTCTGAAACAACTATTTTCTTATTCTATGTTGGATGTGTAACCAGGCAAATGGCCAGCCCAGTACAGCTCAGATTAGTTTGGCTCAGTGTGAAAAGGGTAATGCTTGCCTGTATCTGGATGGAGGAGCGGAGGTGGAGAAATGTGGGTGGCAGAAGGACGGACATGTTACAGAGTTAAGTCTAATACCATAGCCTAATTAGGCTAATGTTCTGCAGACCATGTGTGGTAGGCTAGGCCTACAGATTAGGAAGGGGGAAACTACAGGGAATTATCCATTCTGTATAGAAACACTATCAATAAAGTTGTATTGAATTAAAAAATCTAGTGTTCTTATTCCATTTGTGAAGGATAATCAACGAGGGGCTATGCGTTCTATGGAAAATAATGGATGACGTGGAATGTGTGTTCCACGATGCACTAGCGAAGTGGAACTGACCTTCAACAGTTACATTATTTTCCTGAGAACGCATAGCCCCTCTTTGATTATCTCTTTTATATCACGGCTATAATTTAACACATTTGTCGCTAGAAACGTGTTCATTTTCCAGTAGAAATGTGTTCATTTTCCAGTAGAAATGTGTTCATTTTCCGGTAGAAATGTGTTCAACATCTACTGAAGTAGCTAGCAAGTTTACTAGATAGCTACAGTAGTTGCTGTGGTAACCAAACAAACAAACTTGTTAGTTAGGCTAACTAAACCATCAGTCCTAGCTTGCCATGAAAATCTGATTCAACAATGCCAATTAAGTTTTCAATTCAAGTTTTGCTTTAAAAAGCAGCTCAAACATAGAACATGTAAGAATGAACTATAGCCATTGAGTTCTACCGTGCTAATATAGGGAATTATACAACGGGTGTGTCTAATCCTGAATGCTGATTGGTTAAAACCACATTCCATTCTATGTTTATTCTACAAGTTACCACCGGTTAAATCTATGACTTTAAATAAAAATAAAAAAAATTACATTTAAATTTAAATTAATGCCTAATACTCTGTTTCATCTGACAGTGCAATCCATTGTCTCATCAACCCAGCCAAGCAATTTATAAACTTGATCTCCACTATAAAAAGCATCTAGACATTATCTCACATTTCTTTTAGACTAACATTTAGATTTCAACAGTGGAGATTTGTATAAACCTTGCTGTCTGTCTCTCCGACATTTGGAGAGATTGCTTCAATATTCAAATTCGATCTCCAGCTGTCCCATAGTAATGAACGTGTCGGGAGTCGGGACGAGACAGACAGACAGCGTTTTTCAGCCAGTAGAAATCATGAATCAGTTGGCATCATTTTATGGATATATACAAAGAAATGTAAATTGAAAAAGGTAAAAGTTAAGCTAGTTTGCAGTCTTTCTAGCTTCAATTTGAAGTGATTGTGCTAGCTGTGTTGTTGGCTTGCTCCTCTGCAAGCTAGCAAGAAAGGGATAAGAACTTTGCCAGCCATTATGGCAATGGAACACTTAGAACGAACGACTGGGTTGCGTCCATACTGTAGATACAGAACAAAAAGACTGGGTCCCGTCCATACTGTAGATACAGAACAAAAAGACTGGGTCCCGTCCATACTGTAGATACAGAACAAAAAGACTGGGTCCCGTCCATACTGTAGATACAGAACAAAAAGACTGGGTCCCGTCCATACTGTAGATACAGAACAAAGACTGAACGACTGGGTCGCGTCTCAGGCAACCGGACCGATTAAATGAACGACCAGCCAGCTTGGGTAGCAACCCTAGATTTGTGTCGTGACTATATCTTGTGGAAGGATGAAATAGTATGAATAAATTCATAAAAATAATGTTTTTAATGAAAACATGTCAATCATTATTTGAATATGTTGGTAACTGGTTGTATAAAAGTGATAATGCCCAAGAAGCCGGTGTTTAGAGGACACATTGGCTTGGTCTCGAGCCTAACAACACCAGGGCCAATATATCCTCCAAACACCGGCTTCTCGGCATTATCACTAAAATAACTCACACTCTAGAATGCCCTTCAAGCCAATCAGAAACAAGTATTCAACAATGCCATGGTATAAACATGAATAACATTATGTTCCCAGTCCAAAGTTACATATTATACTGTATAAGCCTAGGCCTTATTTCCTAAGAAATGCACTTACACTACTAGGTGGTATAATGGTTTTAAACACTGTAGATCTATACCCAGGAGAACTATAGCTTCAACCAAGTACACACTCCTAGTACGCTAGGCTGTGTGTGTGGGCCTCCCTCTCTGGTCTGTTGGAGATATTTATAGTTATTACCCAGAAAGCTCTAAGGCCCAGGCCAAGACACACACACACAGGCAGGCACATGCACACACACACACAGACACACACACACACAGCTTGGCATGTAATTCCTTGCAAATGCAGCGATTAGCAATTCACATAGTTTATGATATCATTAGCCGTACCTGCCATGGCAGAGAGAGAGGGCTGCACCATCACACCCATTACACATCCTCAAATAGCTCCCAATGAAGAAGCTTTACTAACAGCCACCTATTAGCTTTCCATTAGTCATTCAGTTAACTGACTCCTTCATTTCATTAAGAGAGGCATGCGATGGCCATTTGCATCTCTGAGAGGGATGGTGATAGGAGTGGTTCATGGATGAATGGACTGGGACTGGGGAGGGTAAGGTGGTTTGGGCCTGGTCGTTAGGGATTCTATAGGATAGCAGAGGGGTGACAGAGGGGAGAGGGCAGTCTAGGGTCATTGAAGATGATGCTGTATCTGTCATTAGCACAGTATAGGGAAGGTCTGAGAGAGCCTGTACGATACACCACAAGTCAGGAGCTAAGCACCCAATGATACAGGCAAACTAATGTTCCCCTTGTTGTGTAGTGACACACCCAAAGCCTTAAGGTTTTTAGGCCTCTCCAGATAAATAAGCTGGATGGTTATTACATTATCCTAGCAAGCATTACAATGGGCACATTCAAGGTCATTGCAGAATAACTTTCAATATAGCCATCAAAACAACCTGCCAATGAGCAGCCTACTTACTGGGGAGCAGAGATGGAGGGAGGGGATTCCAACAACAGTGGTTCCCTTAGAGCTTATGTAACAGATGTGAAACAGCTAGCTAGTTAGTTATACTGTTACACTTAGACCAGCGATTCTCAACAAATGTGGGTTGTGGGAGGTTTTGAATGGGTCGCGGAGTGTCACAAATTTCTAAACGTAGGCCTATTCCTTGCTTGAGAACTGAGAAATGAATCAGCATTACCTGGTGGTAACACACAAAATAGTATGATTTATGCATTCAAATGAGCAATTGGTGGGTTCATCACCAGTCTTCTTCATGCTATAGCTCTCAATAATAAGAGGTTAAATCAGGAGAAGCCAGGTTGTTAGCAGCAAATAAGCAGGCATCAGTGCTGCAACGGAGAAATTGTTTTGTCAATTCTCACATATAAACTTTATTGGGAGAAATTATGTTTGACATGCTTTTTACATTTGTATCACAAACAATTGTTTTCTTAAATCATGATGAAAGTGGCCATTTTAGGACCCCTTTTTTGACCTATAAATGCCTCCGGTAAAACCTTGATGCTTGAATCGTACATGATACAGACAACATATTGTTCATTTTACTGCTTATAGTGGGCTCTAACAAATGGAGAATGTCTAGATTCTGAAATACACATTTTCACAATAATTCATTCAATATAAAAAAAAACAGGCATATGAACATCTCAAAAGTACCCTTTGCAAGTACATGACATTTCCAGTGGGTTCTGTGCTAATTCTGAAGTTATGATACATTTTATGAGCACCGCCAACACAGGGAATGGGAAAATGGATAGAAAGGGCTGTGATTGGTTAATGACCTATAATGTACATGTCTACGTATAAAATGGATCATATTTACAAAGGTACCAGAGAGCTCCCTCTGGAAATTTGACGTGTTTGACAAGTATATTGTCCTAAACAATACGTTTAAAAAAACTAAATAAAAAGGGTACTTTTGAGGTATTTATATTGATATTTTTACGTTGAAAAAATGAATGTGAACATTTTTATTTCAGAATCTAGACATACTCCATATTTGAGATAACACTATAAGAAGTATAATGACACCAAGATGTTGTCTGTATCATGTACAGTTCACAGATCATAGGGTTTTACAGGAGACATGTATAGGTCTTAAAAGGGCCTGAAATTGCCAATTTCATCATGATTTTCAAGAAAATTATTTGTGATACAAATGTTAAAAGCATGTCCAACATCCTTCCTCCCAATTAATATTCTATGTGAGAATTGCCAGAACAATCAGATGGTTGAAAAATATTTTCCGCCTAAGCTGGCGTGGAATCGCCCAACTATGGACTTATCCAGAACTATGATGGCGGTGAGACCAAATTATAGGGTCACCAGAGGACAGGGCCCAGGGAACAGCCACACACATTCAACTGAGGACAACAGACAGACTTGTAGTTCTGTTCTGAGCAGGAATGTCAAGAAAGTCTTTATAAATCAAATGAATGATCCACGCCACAACACTAAGCTTTTCATACTGACAACTCAGCAGACAGGACAGTCTTGAGGTGAGGGCATACAAAATAACAGCAGCTTTGTGGCAGTATAGTGAAAACAACCATGTGATTCAACATTCCACAGAGATTGATTTAATGTATATGAAGGCCAAATGCCACAGACCAATAGGCAAATGAAAACATTGAAAACTGTAGCCTAGTAATTGCACTGAGCAGCAAGCAGAGGATTGAGTTAAATAGGAAGGAATTCACAGGATTCTTCCAACATATTCACCTCAGTCATCCAAGCAGGACGTATGCCTACAACATTCTGAGAGAAAAGAGCAACCCTCCATTTTGTACTTTGAAATGTTAAAACATGAACTTATGTGTTGTAGACTAGAGGTATAAAACTAAACTTTATCCAAGGCAGACAGACAGAGGATAGTGTTAGCCTACATTTTGTCCCTTTCCACAGAGTCAGTGTAATGTTGTGAAAGTGTTTCTCTGTGTAAACAAACCCTTGACTCAGGGCCCAGCGCCATGGAAACCAGTGAACATAACCGGCTAGGAACCAGCAGCTACCTGATAAACCTGTCTGATCGCTTTGAGACTCCTGTGTGAAAACACACACACACACACACACACACATAAAGAACAATTAGCCAGAAGATCCGACCTGCTTACTTACAGCTGCACTAGGGTCGGACAGCACGACTGTGTAGATCAAGACACCATGGAGCCAACTTGGAAAACGTACCTCAATCAAGGGATGAGAAATTAGTTGTATTCCTAGTTGTGCTATTATCCCAACTGTTACAAGATTGAATAACTGCTACTTTTCCTGAACGCTGCCCTTTCCTCCTCATGCTAGGTAGCAGAAGCCACGTGTGTTGAACAACAAAGGATAGTCAGCCTACATCTTCGCACTGTGATAATGTCAATATAAAAGTAATGTGTGGGGAATGGCTTTGTACATGTTAAACTCTCCCAAAACTATGTCTGTACAATAATTAATTGGTAATCCATTATTATATTGAATTGGTAATCATTTATTGGTAAGCCAGTGTAGTAATTAATTGGTCATAATTAATTGATAATTGGTAATGTCAATGTTGTCAAGGGTGCATTAACAAAGGCAAAATTGTTGGAACAAAGAAATAAACTATTGAAAGACAAACACAACAACTTTCTAGTGTGTGGCTGTTTATTGCCTTTGTTAATCCACCCTTGACAACAATGACATGGATTACCAATTAATTATTGTACTTTAGACAAGCATCCATAGTTTTGGTCAAGCTTGACCTATGGTACTTTCAAGACATCTTGGAACTCTAGAAAGATGCCTGAGTTTCCGACTTGGAATTCCGAGTTGGATGACCATTCAAAACAAGTTCCCACTGAGTTCCCACTGAGTTTCCAGTGTTTTTGAACACGGCAATATACTAAACCATTCCCCACCCGCAACTATTTTTTTACATTTCCACAGCGTGATGACGTAGTCCGCAAGGAGCCTGATTGGCTGGTTTGATGTTCAACTTACATTCTAGCGCCATTTCAAAATGGCTGGTGTGGCTTCTGCTAACAAGCATGGGGACGAAAAGGGCAGCTTTCCAAAAAAACTATCAGTCGTTCAAACTTTCTGGTGTAACAGTTGGGATAATGAGACAATTTGGAGTGCAATGCATTTCTCATCCCTATATTGAGGTAGGTTTTCCAAGCTATTTTTTACCTTTATTTAACTAGGCAAGTCAGTTAAGAACAAATTCTTATCTACAATGACGGCCTAGGAACAGTGTTCTGTTCAGGAGCAGAACGACAGATTTGTACCTTGTCAGCTCAGGGGTTTGAACTTGCAACCTTCCGGTTACTATTCCAACGCTCTAACCACTAGGCTACCCTGCCGCCCCATCTCGTGCTAGCTCTCCGGTGTCTTGACAGTTTTGCTGTCCGACCTTAGTGCCACTGTAACAAGTGGGCCGAATCTGCTGACTAAAAGCATAATGTCATGATCCACAGTCCAAATGCCTTTCCCCTATTCCCCTTGCCCTATTTAGTGCTAGGTTCCTTATTTAGTGCTAAGCTAAGTCTAACGGAATGAGAGCCACTGAAAGTCTCATTAGAGTCCCTGTAGAGTAGACTGTGTCAATCTGTTCTCCACTTTCTCTCCCCAGAGACAGACTATGCTAGGCAGGCTAGCGTTCAGCAGGCTGCCTGGTGGTTGAGCTAAGTTCATTCCTGTCAGCCAGTGAAAGGTTAACCTGACTGCAGTATAAGGAAGAGGTCACGTTGGGTTGTGTCACCCCTCACATTCCTCTCACACAAAACCTCATGTTAGCACTGAACCTGCTGGCTATCGCACGCTCCTCTCCAAACCCCTAGCCAGCCAACATAGTCAAAGCTATTTAATCCCCTGTGAGCGGGGGAGAGAGAGAAAAAATGCAGAATAAAAGAGAATGGGTTTTTATTCAGACCTACTGTGCAGTTTGGGGCTGGCAAGGTTCCCACATGCTCCTCACAGTCTAGGCTAAATCCAAGTACAACTCTCTCACCCCTCCCTCTACTAACTAGCCACCCATTTCCTCCTCTAGTGTCCCCCCACAGCCCGCCCCTTCCGTCCACAGCAAAGACCGCCCCACTTTAAATAGAGCCGACTTCCTGTTCACCTTTGACCTCCACTAGATACCACCCACTCCTGGCAGGCCTCCACTACCAGCAGGCAGATGAGGCCGGATGACTGGAGGAACAGAGAGAGGCAGTCATAAAGAGAGAGATAGGCAGTCAGAAAGAGCTAGGGAGAGACAGAGCGAGAGACAGGCTATGTGCACACTGCCCACAAAATGAGGTAGAAACAGAGCTGCACTTCCTAACCTCCTGCCAAATGTATGACCATATTATAGACTCATATTTCCCTCAGATTACATAGACCTCAATATAATTTGAAAACAAATACATTTTTGATAAACTCCCATATCTATTAGGTGAAAAACCAGTGTGCAATCGCAGCAGCAAGATTTGTGACTTTCTTGCCACAAGAAAAGGGCAACCAGTGAAGAACAAACACTATTGTAAATACAATCTATATTTATGTTTAATTATTTTCCATTTTGTACTTGAACTATTTGCACATTATTACAACACTGTATATAGACATCATATGTCTTTATTCTTTTGGAACTTTTGTGAGTCTAATGTGTACTGTACATTTGTTATTGTTTATTTCACTTTTGTTTATTATCTATTTCACTTGCTTAGGCAATGTAAACATATGTTTCCCATGTCAATAAAGCCCCTTAAATTGAACATTGAATTGAGAGATCGAGAGAGATTGATAGACCTACAGACCAGAGAGAGAGCCAACCGCAGCCAGAGAAACAGCCAATCATCTCTCAGCCTCGTGGAGGGCAGGTTTCCCAGCGGCAGTGGGCCCCTCCCCCTCCAAAGAGTAGAGTAGTGACTTGGTGTCATGTTTCAGGGCTGACTGCAGCACTCTCTGACTGGCTGGCTGGCTGTCTGGCTGGGAGTTACATAAACCTCACCCAGGAAGGTCAGGAAGCAACAAAGACAGCAATTCAGTGGGGGCTGACAGCCACAGACATTCTTGGCTGAGTCGTCTTCACACACATGGCCCCACTGACGCCCCCCCCCCTCCCACACACACACACACACACACACACACACTTTAGTTTCAAAGTCCCCAGAGGCCAGAGAAGGGGGTGAGGGGAGAGTGAGGTCGGGGAGTCGAAGAATAAATCTAAACCACTGATGCACTGAGTCAGACAGGAGGCACCTGCTGTACAGCACAGCAGCTCATCATCAGCTATTCAACCACCAGGGTGTGCCTACTGCTTAGACGACCATATCAAAAGGCTATTTGTTTGTAATGGGGCTGTCATGCAGTAAGACTGCATCAAGTGTGAGGACAGATAAGGGTATGCACAACCCGTGGTGAGATTGTTCTCTGCCAACTACATCTAGTAGCCTAGTTGTTGTCTATAATAGGGTTTCCCAAACCCGGTCCTGGTACCCACCCTGGGTGCACGTTTTGGTCTCGTTTTGGGGGGCCAGAGCAGCCCGTCAGTCAGGAGCTGCCAGAGCAGCCCGTCAGTCAGGAGCTGCCAGAGCCGCCCGTCAGTCAGGAGCTGCCAGAGCCGCCCGTCAGTCAGGAGCTGCCAGAGCCGCCCGTCAGTCAGGAGCTGCCAGAGCCGCCCGTCAGTCAGGAGCTGCCAGAGCCGCCCGTCAGTCAGGAGCTGCCAGAGCCGCCCGTCAGTCAGGAGCTGCCAGAGCCGCCCGTCAGTCAGGCGCTGCCGGAGTCTCCCATCTATTCATGTCCCGCTGCAAGGGTCCCCAGTCCAAGGTCGGCAACGAGGTTCGCCGCTCTAAAGGCGCCACTGGAGCGGGCACTGAAGCGGGCAAAGACTATGGTGGAGTGGGGTCCACGTCCCGCGCCAGAGCCGCCACCGCGGACAGACGCCCACCCAGACCCTCCCCTATAGGTTCAGATTTTGCGGCCGGAGTCCGCACCACCACGTTCTGACCTTAGTTCCTTTATTTTGTCTTTGTTAGTTTGGTCAGGGTGTAAGTTGGGGTGGGTAGTCTATGTTCTTTTTTCTTTGTTGTATTTCTGTGTTCGGCCTGATATGGTTCTCAATCAGAGGCAGCTGTCGATCGTTGTCTCTGATTGAGAATCATACTTAGGTAGCCTGTTTTCCCCATTTTAGTTGTGCGTGAATATTTTCTGTTTAGTGTTTTTCGTCACCTTACAGGACTGTTTGTCGTTTTTGTTCAGTTGTTTTATTAAAATAATGGACACTTACCACGCTGCGCATTGGTCCTCCTCTCTTTCTCCAGACGACAAGCGTTACAGAATCCCCGAGCTGACAAGGTAAAAAATCCGTTGTTCTGCCCCTGAACAAGGCAGTTAACCCACTGTTCCTAGGCCATCATTGAAAATAAGAATTTGTTCTTAACTGACTTGCCTACTTAAATAAAGGCAAAAAATAAATACTCAGCTCCTTTATCATACTGCTGTCTTCACAATGACTGGGAACAAAAGCCCTCTGTCTAGAAGTCAGTCTCTCTGTGTGACTAACAGTGAATAGCCAAGCACTAGCTCCTGAGGACTAGGCCTACAACTGTCTGGGTGGTATACTATATACCGGTATTGATGCATGCTGTTTATTAACTGACAGATTTCCCATGCGTTCCCAACAGTAGGCTATGCCTTGTTATTGGGCTACATTTCACAGCTAGGCACATTTTTTTTAAAAGACGCTAATGTTCCTCTGTGGCTAAATGATATGCTTTCTCATGGTGTACTAGGCTATTCTGAATTATTTCATTTCTTTCTGGACAGACAGCAGTAACTCTATAACTTTGGCAAATGTATCAGGGGTGATGCAGCTCCTCTAGAACCCTTCGCACGGCTATGATTCTATAAGGAAATAAATGATGAAGTGCAACACTGGAGAGATCAGCATTGCAGGCTCATTCATGTCTATCAGAGCAGATAGGGAGAGAGATCATAGAAAGTGAATCTCGTTTCAGTTCTGTGAGAGACACAGGTGTGCTTCACATGCGTTGGTCTCAATTTTGCACAAACAATAAGCCCAACCCAAATCAAGAGACAGGACTAGGCAGTGAGACAGGGCCAGAGCCAGGACCAGGCAGTGAGACAGGGCCAGAGACAGAACCAGCCAGTGAGACAGGGCCAGACACAGGACCAGGCAGTGAGACAGGGCTAGAGACAGGGCCAGAGACAGGGAGTGAGACAGGGCAAGAGACAGAACCAGGCAGTGAGACAGGGCTAGAGACAGGACCAGGCAGTGAGACAGGGCCAGACACAGGACCAGGCAGTGAGACAGGGCCAGAGACAGAACCAGGCAGTGAGACAGGGCTAGATACAGGACCAGGCAGTGAGACAGGGCCAGAGACAGGGAGTGAGACACGGCCAGAGACAGAACCAGGCAGTGAGACAGGCAGTGAGACAGGGCCAGAGACAGGACCAGGTAGTGAGACAGGCAGTGAGACAGAGGTAGAGACAGGACCAGGGAGTGAGACAGGACCAGGCAGTGAGACAGGGCTAGAGAAAGGAGCAGGGAGTGAGACAGGACCAGGCAGTGAGACAGGGCTAGAAACAGGACCAGGCAGTGAGACAGGGCCAGAGACAGGTAGTGAGACAGGGCTAGAGACAGGACCAGGGAGTGAGACAGGGCCAGACACAGGACCAGAGAGTGTGACAGGGCCAGAGACAGGACCAGGGAGTGAGACAGGACCAGGGAGTGAGACAGGACCAGGGAGTGAGACAGGGCCAGGGAGTGAGACAGGGCCAGGGAGTGAGACAGGGCCAGAGACAGGGCCAGAGACAGGGCCAGAGACAGGCAGTGAGACAGGACTAGGGGGTGAGACAGGGCCAGAGACAGGCAGTGAGACAGGACTAGGGGGTGAGACAGGGCCAGAGACAGGCAGTGAGACAGGGACAGAAACAGGCAGTGAGACAGGGCTAGAGACAGGAAGTGAGACAGGGCCAGAGACAGGCAGTGAGACTAGGACAGGGGGATGGGCACCACTCTATCCCCTGATGCCCTGCCTGTTCAGCAAACACAGTATCTGTTGGCTCTTCACACACCAGTGGACATGAATAGAGCAGTCTACCCAAAAGCATCAACACAAGGGTGGATGTTGACACAGACTGTAGGGAAGCTGGGCCTGTTTGCTGGTGTTCCATGTCCCATTTCAATTAGTGGATGGACAAATTGGACAAATTGGCTGCTGGGTCAAAACACCAGTCTGTGCTCGAGTATTTCAGCCTACCTGTTAGTCTAAGTGGTAGAGTTGAGAGGGACAGAGCTATGCTGTAGAGACAGGGTAAAGACCTAGTGACTTGTGAGTCACCATTCACCAGAGAGTAGTTGTGTGTGTGTGTGTTTGTGGGTGTGTGGGTGTGTGCGCTCCCTTGTTTACAATTTACAGAGCCAGTCAGAGATAGTTCTGATGAGTGCTGAGCTGCATGTGCCAGCACTAGGGCCATGGAAGGGAACAGACACACTGTGCTGCTGGTGATCAGATGTGGGTTCAAACACTATTTGAAATCTTTAGCCTGCCTGGAGTTCCAGATGGGTGGGGTTAGTAGATTTGGGACTATTCTATTGGTTCCATTACTCAAGCACAGTTTAAGTATTTGACCTAAACAAATAGTATTTGAACCCAGGTCTGACATACAGTACAGACTGCTGCTGACGGTCCTCTTTGCCTGGCTGTCTGCGTCACTGTGGAACCAGGCAAAGAGAGGTGTGTGGATGGATGTTGCTATGCTACTGGCCAGCTCTGCTTCAGGATCCGCCTTGTGCCTGTCAGAGCCAGAGCAGCACACTAATGCACTCTCTACCTCTCTCTGTGTCTGTCATTAGCCTCCCTCCCTCCTTCTCTCTCTCTCTCTCCTTCCCCCTCCCCTCCTCTCCCTCACTCACTACTCCCTCTATCCATCTCTATCCTACCTCCCTCCCCCTCCTATCTCTCACTCACTACTCCCTCTGTCCCTCTCTATCCTCTCTCCCTCCCCCTCCTCTCCCTCTCTCTCACTCAAAGACACACACGCACAGAGAAAACCACAACAGCAACCACTCCCACACTCTTATCTAGCCATGTAGTGAGTGCAGTGCGCAGCAGCAAGACAGACAGACAAGCCTCTAGCCTGCCCCGACCCACATCTATAGCTTTGAGTACGCTTAGTTACTGTAAGTCCTGGAGACACTGCTGCCACTATTAATCAGGCCCTGGGACACAGCTAGGCTACTGCAATTACCTGTTGTCTGTCAGTGTCCCACAATGGCACTCTATTCTCTATTTAGTGCACTACTCTTGACCAGGGCTTTGGTAAAATATAGGGAAATGGGTGCCATTTGGGACACAATACTGAGAGGATAGCTAGAATAGGCTGTATTATTATCATTTAAAGGAGGGCTGAGCTTCCTTCCCCTCCCTCCACCTCCCCCCTGATTGCAGGTGCACCAAATATGCTCATGCTCTTCCAGGGCTAGTTAAACATTACATGGGTGGCTGGCTGGCGTCTGGCTGCTGAGAGGAGTGAAAGCATGGCAAGGCTCTCTCTAGTCTCTCTGTCAGTGCAAGAGATGTATCCATTAACGTAGCTGTCACAAATACATGTCTCACTGTCAATTATTTCCATTAATTTCCAACATAGTTGCAACTGAATAGATAAAACAACCTGGATAAGATGCAGATATAGATTTAAATGGGAATGGAATGAGATATAATTTGACATTTGACAATTCGCTTTACCAATCCCCTCCTGCCCATGTGGTCAAGTGGAAGGACAACTATTAGCACCAACAACCACAACTATTCTATACATCGGCAATGTGTATTTCTTCCCCTGTAGTAATACATTAAAGCTGCAATATGTCACTTTTTGAACGACCAGACCAAATTCACGTAGAATTGTCATCTCATTGAAAACAAGAAGTCTATTTCTACGCTTTCCGTTTCCATATTTGCATCTTTTACTTAAAGTTTTGTACTCAAGCTTCAAATAGCTGAAAATACAATATTTTGGGTTATGGGAAATATATTTCACAGTGGTTTAGATGGTACGTGACTCTCTACACTATACTTGCTTGTTTTGTCACATAAACTGAAATTAGAATTGTAGCAACCAGGAAATGGCAGAGTGATTTCTGCATAGTGCATCTTTAAATAGATGAATGAAGGAGAACTCTGCGGAATCTGGATAACTAGGTACTTCATCCATATCATCATTTCTGTCAGCATATGTCTGTCAGCATATGTCAGCCTAGCCAGCCTCAGACTGAAAGCAAGTGTTAATGGCCCAATGGGTTTACCTGTATCTTGTAGTCCATGGATATGGAGATCCTGTCTTCCTCCTTCATCTCTTCTTCTTCCTCTCCCTTTCCATTCCTCTCTCCATCCCCACCATTGGTCCAGGAACAGTTGGAGTCGTGGTGATCGTGCTGACTGAGGGCAGCCTCCAGCTGAGGCAGCAGCTCATCAGCCAGCAGGTCCGGAGCCTCCAGGCCCTCAAAGCCCCCTCCTTGGGCCTCCACCTCCCCTTGCAGCCCTGCCAGGCTAACCTCTAGAGACACGTAGCCGTTAGTGGTAGTGGTGCTGGCCGGAGGTCTGGTAACTTCCAAGTTAGATCCACAGTTCTGGGGCTGGTGCTGGTCTGGAACGAGCTGGCTGACTGCACTGGGGTAGCAGCTCATGGCCTGGCCAAACATCTCAGATGAGTCGTAGTTCCCTAAGGTCTGCCTGGAGCAGCGCAGAGCCCGGAAGGGACATTCGTCCTCAGCCTGGCTGACTGGGACCTGTTTGGGCTGATGATGCTGAGTCATCCCTGGAGCAGACAAAAACGCACATCCAGCTCCCACGAGAGAGAGTTCAGGCACTGAGGAGGGCAGGGGAGTGGTGGTGGGGATCATGGACACTGGGGCTAAAGAGAGAGGCTGGCTCAGGCTGGAGATGCCAGGTTGTCCCTGGCCAGGGAAGGAGTACTGGGAGGGAGGGTAGGCGGTGGTGGAGCTCACTGAGCAGGAGGACAGGGTGTGAGCCATGGGGGAGCAGGTCTGCATGGAGAAGGACATGCTAGAGTCCTTTGGCCCTACCCCAGGAAAGGCCCCCTGAGTCCCCTGCACCAGCTGGTAGCCACCCTGCTGTGGTGGGGTTCCAGCCAGTGAGGCATTGGGGGTTTCCACATTAGCTGTGGCCAGAGCCCCTGAGTTAGGCACAGCCCTGGAGTGGAACTGGGTCCCCCCGGTGGTAAGCTGCTGATTGTGGGATGCTGGCTGTTGGTTGGCCTGGTGGAAGGGGAAGCTGTGGTGCTGCTGAGATAGAGACTGAGGGTTCACTACCTGTTGATGAAGGTGCTGCTGCCGCTGGTTCAGAAGCTGGTGTTGCTGCTGCTGAAGTTGTTGTTGACAAGGGTGGTGCTGCTGCTGTGGCTGTTGCTGTTGGAGGTGATGCTGTTGGTTGTGGAGTTGCTGCTGCTGTTGTTGATGTAGTTGTTGTTGTTGCTGGGGCACTGGGTGGTAGAGGTTCCCGTTCTGGTCCTGGTTGCCCCACATGGGGCTGCTGTTGGAAAACAACGCGTTGGATTGGGGTGCCTGACCAATTGAGCGCCCATGGAACTGGGTATGCTGTGCTGCTATCATCCCTCCACCACCCACACCCTCAGAGCCAGCGAAGGGCTGTCCCATGGAGTTCTGGGCCTTCATGCCTGGAAAATTCCCCATCTGCTGCCCATAAGCCATGCTCTGTTGGGTGGAGGAGGGCATGGAGGTGGGTATCATCCCGGGGTGTTTCCCTGCCCCCATCGGCTCCACCTGTAGAGGCTCAAAGCCTGCGCTGAGGTTGAGCACATCTACCAGCGAGGGTCCAGAGGGGAAGCCCTCCTCAGCCAACCCGTCCAGCCCTCCCACAAACAGGTTGGGGTCGTCAAAGAAGTCCATGATGGGATCTGTCATGGCCCAGGGGCCAGGGTCAGTCTTCCGGAGACCAGTCCCCCACGTTGGACCTCTGCTGGGTTCTAGCTGGTGCTGAGGAGCGCCACGTGTTACTGAGCTACAGTATGTCCATCACAGACTGGCTCTGGAGAGAAAAACTAAGACAAAACCTCAAGTCAGATTTAACAGAGAGAAGAAAAACATATTTAAACATGTCTCGTTCATACTGAGCTGTGTGTGGGCTGCACAATAAAGAGATTTTCAGTTGTCAAATAGATTTTAAGAAATTTAGCCTGTCTCTTTTTGATGTTCATCCTGTGTTATTCAAATCAATACACGTCTAGTTGTTTTCAAGATCTCCATACACCTCTACCTCATATACACTACAATTTATTACCATAACAGACGCTCCCAGCCACGTAAACGTCAACAGTGAAAACAGCGGCTGCCAAAAAGCCAAGTAATGGCTAGGTCAGACAGGCCTGGGATAAATTTGGCACTGTCAATTATCTCTGGTTGGCAGCAGGTAGTTGTGTGGTAACACATCTGATCTGATCTAAACTGAATCAACTGCCAGACAGACCAACAGACAGGTGCCTCTAGTCTTCCTCGGTTCAAAGCCCCCTGATGCGATCAGCCTCAGCCCTGTGGCTGTGCTGTGCCTGCTATCTATCGAGCCGTCTGTCTGCTAGTAGCTACTGAAGGTGTGGGAGGAAGGTGCAGACAGACAGATAGACAGCTGATGCTGTTTGTGTCAACAGCCAGGGAGGTTGGCTCAGGATGCATCTAACCACAGACCAATGACCAATAGATGACGGAACACTTGTTAGTCAAGACCTGCTGACTCATACTCACCACACACACTCACCTCACTACAAACACTTTGACATGCCTTCCTGAATGTACAGTCATGGCTCTCACAAGTCTTCTGATACAGAGGGGGGACATACAACTGAGATCCAAAGCTTCAACCACAACTCGTGAACCTCTGTTAAGGTTAAGTGGGGTAGTGGGTAGGCTTGGGCAGTATACCGTGTATACCGTATAGCGGGGTATTTGGAAATAGCCACGGGATGGTTTTTCAAATACAAATACCATTAACTATTTATTTGAAGTTTTTCTATATATTTTAATATTTGTAGCTACTTTGTAAGTAAATACCTGCAGTCAACTTGGGCAATATGTTAGAAGATAAAGCATTCTTCATTTCACTTGTCACATTATTCTCCATTATGAAGCTCACCGTAGTTCCCCAGAACAGTTGAGCCAGTCACGTGCTTGTTTGTAAATGCCACAAAGCGGGAGCAGTTGAGTTGAGCTGTGTATTGACAGGGGTTGAGTTTTATATTGAAAGTCAATTGTTTTTTTGCTTCAATAGAGTGATCAGGGATGTGCAACTATAGTTTTTCTTCACATAAAATGCATTACTGCAACACATTCAGCAGAATATAGCTTCATTTTCATCAGATGACAACAGAAGCGCAACGCTATTAGGCTGGCAGTCACACAAGTAGACTAAATGAGCTTACAATAAACATGCAATGTATTTTTTGCAAAAACAATGCATGGCCATCATATTTCTGTTTATTATAGAAAGAATGTAGCTACATTTCCTAATGTTTTTCTTAAAGTTAATCTGGAGCAAAGTAGGCTGGCTACACCGAGAAATGTAGCTTCATCAGAACGCTGTCAGCTGATAGGCCGAGAACGGAAAAGGTGTTCTGTCTCTTCTTCTCTAAGCAGAGCAAGCAGGCTTGTTGCCCTAGAGACTCCAGACTCCACACAGACACAGCGTGTACACATGCTGCTCCAGAGCCAGTACTGTTTATTGCACAATGTATCTCGTTCACATTCGCTTGTAAATGTCCAAACTCACCAAAAATGACATTCAGTAGCTCCTACCTATGTATGTATAACTTTATAGCTGGGCTGCCGGTCTTTGAAATATTTTTCCATTTGCGCTTGTTAGCATATTTAGCTAGCAGCCTCCATGGTAAAACTGTACATCTCGGGATGAGAGAAGAACAGTATTAAGATATGAAAATCTGCATACTGCCCAGCCCTAGTAGTGGGGCTGTCCCTGGCTATGATGAAACCTTACTTTTTACTCATTGTTACAAAGGCCCAGTATGACACAAGCACACAACCAAGACAATACACAAGATTCATACAGGAAGGATCAAGACTTAACCCTAACATGGTTACTGTGAATCATTAATGTAGCCTTACTCATTTTCATAAATGACAGTTGTGCTGGACCTCCATTCCATAACAACATGGACAGCTATAGCAGTTAGAACTGTGTTTAACAGGAGCACCAGATAGCAGGGGCCAGATCATATCCCATGCCCAGCTCTTGGCTATACTAGAGCTCTGTTCTCATGTGACTAGCAGCCAGCCCAGTAGTAGGAGAGTATTCTCTTCTCTTGAAACACAGACCTACAGCTGAGGGCAGGCTAGGCATGAAAAGAGAACTCCCATCGCGCTCAGTCACTTAGCAGGGCTCCATTGTAACTGACAATGAGCAGAATGGCCAGGCCTAATTCTCCCAAACAGACAGGAAAATCTGATCACTCAATTAGAGGTAACATCAGACCAGAATCCTACCCGGGCCGCTCAACAAACTGAATGAGTAATCAGGGGTAGGTTAGGTAGCTTATCTGAGCCGCATAGTTTTTCCTGCTGCTGCTTCTTCATCTTGTATTAGTTGGGACCAATGATGAACTGTAGAACCTAAGCTATATGATGTACAATACAACCGGTTATAGGCTGTCTATGGTTGAGACTAGGGCTGTCCCACACTAAATAATAGCTTCGACCAATCGATTGGTCGATAGAACAGACGACTTTCGGTAGACCAAGATATTATTTAGTGTGCGACAGCCCTAGTCTCAACCATAGACAGCCTATAAATGTGCATTTCTCCACATATAGACACACCAAATGTAATTAAATAAAAGCAACTATATTTGCATTGAGCTTGTCTGATGCTTTAAGAGCAGTTTTTGATTAAATAAGACACAAATGACTCAAGAGGGTGCCAGAGATGAAGATAATCAGAAAAACTTAACCTGACCATCCTAACCATCCTTCTCCCGCTCCTACTGGCTTTCGCAGATTCTGCAGCTAATCTTCTGTAGTTGCCGGTAATAGGCTACACGAGTCGGTAACTTTTCTGATGTGGAATGCCATTTTATCTTACAATTTCTACCGATCTGCATGCCAGTTATGGTTTTCATATGCACATTTTCGTGTAACAGTTAGATTTAATTTATAATAACGTATGTCAAAATCATTGTCATGTGGTTAATCAAAATTCTATCCAAATCTTAATAAAAATGATACAAACCTAAAAAGTTACTTCTATTGCCATTGCCAACTATGTAAAAACAGCTCATAAAACCAACAACATTGTATCAACTATTAACTATTGTGTGGCCTGAAGCTCATGCTAGCAAACTTGCACCTATGTATAACATATTCTGGGCCCTCAGAGTTTCCTGACAGTGAGCTCCAAACAGACACAGCTGTAAGCTATTTGCACAAGAGATAAGAAGTAATCAATGCGCATCCTTACTCAACAATGACAGGAGCGCTCCAAACAAAACACAATGACTAAATTGTCAAAACTAGTCAATTGAATGAAACAAACCAAAACTTGTTTTTCACAAGTGTAGCATAGGTTGTGCGCTATGCAAACAACGTGTTCACTCCGACAATCAGATCGGTAAAAGACTGAAGTAACAATATAGAAAAAAGCATTAACAAAAATAACCATAACAAAACAAACATTGTAGATTAGAAATTATAGGAATTAACGGCAAATGTACTTACTACTTGGGATATACACTACCGTTCAAAAGTATGGGGTCACATAGAAATGTCCTTGTTTATGAAAGAAAATCACATTTGTTGTCCATTAAAATAACATCAAATTGATCAGAAATACAGTGTAGACATTGTTAATGTTGTAAATGACTATTGTAGCAGGAAACGGCAAATATCTACATAGGCATACAGAGGCCCATTATCAGCAACCATCACTCCTGTGTTCCAATGGCACGTTGTGTTAGCTAATCCAAGTTTATAATTTTAAAAGGCTAATTGATCATTAGAAAACTATTTTGCAATTATGTTAGCACAACTGAAAACTGTTGTTCTGATTAAAGAAGCAATCAAACTGGCCTTCTTTAGACTAGTTGAGTATCTGGAGCATAAGCATTTGTGGGTTCGATTACAGGCTCAAAATGGTCAGAAACAAAGACTTTCTACTGAAACTCTTGTTCTGAGAAATGAAAAATTGCCAAGAAACTGAAGATCTTGTACAACGCTGGGTACTACTATCTTCACAGAACAGCGCAAACTGGCTCTAACCAAAATAGAAAGAGGAGTGGGAGGCCCCGGTGCACAACTGAGCAAGAGGAAAAGTACATAATTTTTTAACACTTTTTTTCCCACCTTTATTAAACCAGGTAGGCCAGTTGAGAACAAGTTATGATTTACAACTGCGACTTGGCCAAGATAAAGCAAAGCAGTGTGACACATACAACACAGAGTTACACATGGGATAAACAAACATACAGTCAATAACACAATAGAAAAGTCTATATTCAGTGTGTGCAAATGTAGTAGGATTAGGGAGGTAAGGAAAAAAATAGGCCATAGAGGCTAAATAATTACAATTTAGCAATTAAAAACGTGAGTGATAGATGTGCAGAAGATGAATGTGCAAGTAGAGATTAGAGGTCGACCGATTATGATTTTTCAACGCCGATACCAATACCGATTATTGGAGGACCAAAAAAAAAAAGCGATGCCGATTAATCGGCCGATTTAAAAAAATATATATATGTATTTGTAATAATGACAATTACAACAATACTGAATTAACACTTATTTTAACTTAATATAATACATCAATAAAATCAATTTAGCCTCAAGTAGATAATGAAACGTGTTCAATTTGGTTTAAATAATGCAAAAACAAAGTGTTGGAGAAGAACGTAAAAGTGCAATATGTGCTATGTAAGAAAGCTAACGTTTCAGTTCCTTGCTCAGAACATGAGAACATATGAAAGCTGGTGGTTCCTTTTAACATGAGTCTTCAATATTCCCAGGTAAGAAGTTTTAGGTTGTAGTTATTATAGGACTATTTCCCTCTATACCATTTGTATTTCATTAACCTTTGACTATTGGATGTTCTTATAGGTACTTTAGTATTGCCAGTGTAACAGTATAGCTTCCGTCCCTCTCCTCGCTCCTCCCTGGGCTCGAACCAGCAACACAACGACAACAGCCACCACATCGAAGCAGCGTTACCCATGCAGAGCAAGGGAAACAACCACCCAAGGCTCAGAGCTAGTGAAGTTTGAATCGCTATTAGCGTGCGCTAACTAGCCAGCCATTTCACTTCGGTTACACCAGCCTCATCTCGGGAGTTGATAGGTTTGAAGTCATAAACAGCGCAATGCTTGACGCACAACGAAGGGCTGCTGGCAAAACGCACGAAAGTGCTGTTTGAATGAATGTTTACACGCCTGCTTCTGCCTACCACCGCTCAGTCAGATACTTGTATGCTTGTATGCTCAGTCAGATTATATGCAACACAGGACACACTAGATAATATCTAGTTATATCATCAACCATGTGTAGTTAACTAGTGATTATGATTGATTGTTTTTTATAAGATTTAATAAGTTTAATGCTAGCTAGCAACTTACCTTGGCTTACTGCATTTGCGTAACAGGCAGTCTCCTTGTGGAGTGCAACGAGAGAAAGGCAGGTCGTTATTGTGTTGGACTAGTTAACTGTAAGCTTGCAAGATTGGATCCCCCGAGCTGACAAGGTGAAAATCTGTCTTTCTGCCCCTGAAAGAGGCAGTTAACCCACTGTTCCTAGGCCGTCATTGAAAATAAGAATGTGCTCTTAACCGACTTGCCTAATTAAATAAAGATTAAATAAAGGTGTGAAAAAAATAACAAAAAAATGGGGGGGGGGGGGGGGGGGGGGGGGGATCGGCAAATCGGCGCCCAAAAATACAGATTTCCGATTGTTATGAAAACTTGAAATCGTCCCTAATTACTCGGCCATTCCGATTAATCGGTCGACCTCTAGTAGAGATACCAGGGAGCAAAAGAGAAGAAAAAAAAATAACAACATGGGGATGAGGTAGTTGGGTGGGCTATTTACGATGGGCTATATACAGGTGCAATCGGTAAGATGCTCTGACAGCTGATGCTTAAAGTTAGGGAGGGAGAAACGGCGAGGCAAAAAAGTATTTAGTCAGCCACCAATTGTGCAAGTTCTCCCACTTAAAAAGATGAGAGAGGCCTGTAATTTTCATCATAGGTACACTTCAACTATGACAGACAAAATGAGGGAAAAAAATCCAGAAAATCACATTGTAGGATTTTTTATGAATTTATTTGCAAATTATGGTAGAAAATAAGTATTTGGTCACCTACAAACAAGCAAGATTTCTGGCTCTCACAGACCTGTAACTTCTTCTTTAAGATGCTCCTCTGTCCTCCACTCGTTACCTGTATTAATGGCACCTGTTTGAACTTGTTATCAGTATAAAAGACACCTGTCCACAACCTCAAACAGTCACACTCCAAACTCCACTATGGCCAAGACCAAAGAGCTGTCAAAGGACACCAGAAACAAAATTGTAGACCTGCACCAGGCTGGGAAGACTGAATCTGCAATAGGTAAGCAGCTTGGTTTGAAGAAATCAACTGTGGGAGCAATTATTAGGAAATGGAAGACATACAAGACCACTGATAATCTCCCTCGATCTGGGGCTCCACGCAAGATCTCACCCCTTGGGGTCAAAATGATCACAAGAACGGTGAGCAAAAATCCCAGAACTACACGGGGGGACCTAGTGAATGCCCTGCAGAAAGCTGGGACCGAAGTAACAAAGCCTACCATCAGTAACACACTACGCCGCCAGGGACTCAAATCCTGCAGTGCCAGACGTGTCCCCCTGCTTAAGCCAGTACATGTCCAGGCCCGGCTGAAGTTTGCTAGAGAGCATTTGGATGATCCAGAAGAAGATTGGGAGAATGTCATATGGTCAGATGAAACCAAAATATAACTTTGGTAAAAGCTCAACTCGTCGTGTTTGGAGGACAAAGAATGCTGAGTTGCATCCAAAGAACACCATACCTACTGTGAAGCATGGGGGTGGAAACATCATTCTTTGGGGCTGTTTTTCTGCAAGGGGACCAGGACGACTGAGCCGTGTAAAGGAAAGAATGAATGGGGTCATGTATCGTGAGATTTTGAGTGAAAACCTCTTTCCATCAGCAAGGGCATTGAAGGTGAAACGTGGCTGGGTCTTTCAGCATGACAATAATCCCAAACACACCGCCCGGGCAACGAAGAAGCGGCTTCGTAAGAAGCATTTCAAGGTCCTGGAGTGGCCTAGCCAGTCTCCAGATCTCAACCCCATAGAAAATCTTTGGAGGGAGTTGAAAGTCCGTGTTGCCCAGCAACAGCCCCAAAACATCACTGCTCTAGAGGAGATCTGCATGGAGGAATGGGCCAAAATACCAACAGTGTGTGAAAACCTTGTGAAGACTTACAGAAAACGTTTGACCTCTGTCATTGCCAACAAAGGGTATATAACAAAGTATTGAGAAACTTTTGTTATTGACCAAATACTTATTTTCCACCATAATTTGCAAATAAATTCATTAAAAATCCCTACAATGTGATTTTCTGGATTTTTTTTCTCATTTTGTTTGTCATAGTTGAAGTGTACCTATGATGAAAATTACAGGCCTCTCTCATTTTTTTAAGTGGGAGAACTTGCACAATTGGTGGCTGACTAAATACTTTTTTGCCCCACTGTAAGTCTCCAGCTTCAGTGATTTTTGCAATTCGTTCCAGTCATTGGCAGCAGCGAACTGGAAGGAAAGGCGGCCAAAGATTAGTTGGATTTGGGGGTGACCAGTGAAATATACAGTTGAAGTCAAAGTTTACATAGACTTAGGTTGGAGTCATTAAAACTAGTTTTTCAACCACTCAGAGATTTCTTGTTAAGTCGGTTAGGACATCTACTTTGTGCATGACTGTCACGCCCTGACCATAGAGAGCCTTTTGTTTTTCTATGGTATGGTCAGGGCGTGACTCTAGTTATTATCTTCTATGTGGGATTCTAGTTTAGTTTTTCTATGTTGGTGCTTGGTATGATTCCCAATTAGAGGCAGCTGGCTATCGTTGTCTCTAATTGGGGATCATATTTAAGTAACAACGGTTCGTTGTTTGTTTCGTTCTTTCTTTGTTGTTTGTGAGTTTTCAAATAAATATTATGTGGAAACTATATCGTGCTGCAGTTTGGTCCGATAATTATTCCGACGATCGTGACAGAATATCCCATCAAACCAGGACCAAGCAGCGTGCCCAAAGAGGGAAGGATTTCTGGACATGGGAAGAAGTGATGGGGAGATGCGAAACCCTTCCTTGGCAACAGACGGAAGGAGATTATGGAGGACAGCGATGACGACAGGGTTTGCGGCTTCAGTAAGCCCAAGGACAACCCCAAGTTTTTTGGGGGGGGAAGGCACATGGAGCTGGCGGCTGAGCAGAGGGAAGAGCCAGAGACTGTCAGGGAGGCAATGGCGAAGTTGTGAGATGAGAGAGATGTTGTGCAAGTGTGTTCTGCTCAACATCCGACCAGAGGATCCGGTTAGCAGTCTGGTGCAACCTGTGCCTGTTCCACTCTTTTGACCTCAAGTGCACCTCTCCAGTCTGGTACGTCATGTGTCTCCTCCTCGCAATCTCCCTGAAGTGTGTGTTCCCAGTCAGGTACGTCCTGTGCCTGCTCCTCGCACTCTCTCTGAAGTGCGTGTTCCCAGTCAGGTACGTCCTGTGCCTGCTCTTCGCACTCTCCCTGAAGTGCATGTCCCCAGTCAGGTACATCCTGTGCCTGCTTCCCGCACTTGCCCTGAGGTGCGTGTCACCAGTTCAGTGTCACCTGTACCGGCCCCACGCATCAGGCCTCCAGTGCGCCTCCCCAGTCCAGAGCTTCCGGCGACGGTCCCCAGTCCAAAGCTTCCGGTGACGGTCCCCAGTTCAGAGCTTCTGGTGACGGTCCCCAGTCCAGAGCTTCCGGCCAGAGTCCGGAACCTCCTGAGACGGTCCACAGTCCAGAACCTCCTGACCACAGAGAGCCTTTGTTTTTCTATGGTATAGTAGGTCAGGGCGTGACTGGGGGGTTTTCTAGTTATTATTTTCTATGTGGGGTTCTAGTTTAATTTTTCTATTTTGGTGCTTGGCATGATTCTCAATTAGAGGCAGCTGGCTATCTCTAATTGGGGATCATATTTAAGTAGCATTTTTTCCACCTGTGTTTTATGGGATATTGTTTTGAGTTAGTGCACGTAGCACCTCTATGGTAACAGTTCATTGTTTGTTTCGTTCTTTATTTGTTGTTTTGTGCGTTTTCAAATAAATATTATGTGGAAACCATATCGCGCTGTTGTTTGGTCCGATAATTATTCCGACAATCGTGACAATGACACAAGGAATTATTCCAACAATTGTTTACAGACAGATTATTTCACTTATAATTCACTGTATCACAATTCCAGTGGGTCAGACGTTTACATACACTAAGTTAACTGTGCCTTTAAACAGCTTGGAAAATTTCAGTAAATTATGTTACGGCTTTAGAAGCTTCTGATACGCTAATTGACATAATTTGAGTCAATTGGAGGTGCACCTGTTGATGTATTTCAAGTCCTACTTTCAAACTCAGTGCCTCTTTGCTTGACATCATGGGAAAATCAAAAGAAATCAGCCAAGACTTCAGAAAAAAAATTGTAGACCTCCACAAGTCTGGTTCATCCTTGGGAGCAGTTTCCAAACGCCTAATGGTACCACGTTCATCAGTACAAACAATAGTACGCAAGTATAAACACCATGGGACCACGCAGCCGTCATACCGCTCAGGAATGAGACACGTTCTGTCCCCTAGAGATGAATGTACTTTGGTGCGAAAAGTGCAAAACAATCCCAGAACAACAGCAAAGGACCTTGTGAAGATGCTGGAGGAAACAGGTACAAAATATCTATATCCACAGTAAAACAAGTTCTATATCGACATAACATGAAAGGCAAGGAAGAAGCCACTGCTCCAAAACCATCATAAAAAAGAGAGGCTACGGTTTGCAACTGCACATGGGGACAAAGATCGTACTTTTTGGAGAAATGTCCTCTGGTCTGATGAAACAAAAATAGAACTGTTTGGCCATAATGACCATCGTTATGATTGGAGGAAAAGGGGGAGGCTTGCAAGAGAAGAACACCATCCCAACCGTGAAGCACAGGGGTGGCAGCATCATGTTGTGAGGGTGCTTTGCTGCAGGAGGGACTGGTGTACTTCACAAAATAGATGGCATCATGAGACAGGAATATTTGGGGATATATTGAAGCAACATCTCACAACATCAGTCAGGAAGTTAAAGCTTGGTCGCAAATGGGTCTTCCAAATGGACAATGACCCCAAGCATACTTCCAAAGTCGTGGCAAAATGGCTAAAGGACAACAAAGTCAAGGTATTGGAGTGGCCATCACAAGCCCTGACTTCAATCCTACAAAAAAATCTGTGGGCAGAACTGAAAAGGCGTGTGCGAGCATGGAGGCCTACAAACCTGGCTCAGTTACATCAGCTCTGTCAGGAGGAATGGGACAGAATTCACCCAACTTATTATGGGAAGCTTGTGGAAGGCTACCTGAAACATTTGACACAAGTTAAACAATTTAAAGGCAATGCTACCAAATACTAATTGAGTGTATTTAAACTTCTGACCCAACTGGGAATGTGCTGAAATAAATAAAAGCTGAAATAAATCATTCATTGAAGCCAGTGGGTTTGGCGATGAATATGAAGCGAGGGCCAGCCAACGAGAACGTACACGTAGCAGTGGTGGGTAGTATATGGTGCTTTGGTGACAAAACGGATGGCACTGTGATAGACTACATCCAATTTGCTGAGTAGAGTGTGGGAGATTATTTCGTAAATGACATCGCCAAAGTCGAGGATTGGTAGGATAGTCAGTTTTAAGAATGTATGTTTGGCAGCATGAGTGAAGGATGCTTTGTTGCGAAATAGGAAGCCGATTCTAGATTTGATTTTGGATTGGAGATGCTTAATGTGAGTCTGGAAGGAGAGTTTACATCTCTAACCAGACACCTAGGTATTTGTAGTTGTCCACATATTTTAAGTCAGAACCGTGCAGAGTAGTGATGCTAGACGGGCAGGCGGGTGCGGGCAGCCATCGGTTGAAGAGCATGCATTTAGTTTTGCTTGCATTTAAGAGCAGTTGGGAGGCCACGGAAGGAGTGTTGTATGGCATTGAAGCTCGTCTGGAGGTTTGTTAACACTGTGTCCAAAGATGGGCCAGAGGTATACAGAATGGTGTCATCTGCGTAGAGGTGGATCAGAGAATCACGAGCAGCAAGAGTGACATCATTGATGTATTCAGAGAAAAGAGTCGGCCTGAGAATTTAACCCTGTGGCACCCCCATAGAGACTGCCAGAGGTCCGGACAACAGGCCCTCCGATTTGGCACAGTGAACTCTATCTGAGAAGTAGTTGGTGAACCAGGCGATGCAGTTATTTGAGAAACCAAGGCTGTTGATTCTGCCGATAAGAATGAGGTGACTGACAAAGTCGAAAGCCTTGGCCAGGTTGATGAATATGGCTGCACAGTATTGTATTTTATCGATGGAGGTTATGATATCATTTAGGACCTTGAGCGTGGCTGAGGTGCACCCGTGACCAGCTCGGAAACCAGATTGCATAGCGGAGAAGGTACGGTGGGATTCGAAATGGTCGGTGATCTGTTTGTTAACTTGGCTTTCGGAGACTTTAGAAAGGCAGGGTAGGATAGATATAGATCTGTAACAGTTTTGGGTCTAGAGTGTCACCCCCTTTGAAGAGGGGGATGACCGCGGCAGCTTTCCATAATTTAGGGATCTCAGACAATACGAAGAGTGTCAAGTCCTCAACTAGCAGCTTCATTAAATAGTACCCGCAAAACACCAGTCTCAACGTCAACAGTGAAGAGGCGACTCCGGGATGCTGGCCTTCTAGGCTGCCAGTTGAGGACCTGTGTCCTCTTGCTCAGTTGTCCATCGGGGCCTCCCATTCCTCTTTCTATTCTGGTTAGGGCCAGTTTGCTTTACAAAAATGTTTAACTCATTGTGTATATTACATGTTTTATTTGATGGCTTTATTATTTTATTCCAAGTCATCATCTCATCTCTATAGAGTTGCTATATATGCTGTCTGACAAAATCACAATTTTGTAGTTCTTCAAAGTAAACAAGACATACTTTTATGACTGCTGAACACCAACTATCAATGACTTAGATCATGTATTTTCAGGTAGAGATACTGCAACAGCTGCTCTCTATATCACCTCACAATCGCGCATTCTTCTGTCTCTTCTGTAGCAGGCATGAAAGAAACACAGACTGGATGAGTAGCTGTGTAATTTTAGTTTAGTGGAAATTATGTCCAATATTGACCTGTTGGAAACAACAACTCCCTACTACATCGCACAGTCCAGTCTGGATCTGATTTATCTCCAGAGAAAGTGTGCAATGTTATCATTGAGCTCAACGAAGAAGAAAAAAATAGGAAATGCAATTCAAATAATTGAACCAACGTCTGTCAATCAGTTTATAAAAAAGAAAAAAATGTTTTTTTAAATAGCACTACCCTAGGGTGCAGCCTTAGCGGAGTTGCCAGCAACCATAAGTTCCGGTTTTCAGGGGAAATGGAAGAGAGAGCCTGTGACACGACTGCCCTTCCATTAACAAGGTGACACTCCAAATTAACTCCTCCTTCACATTTACTAGATTGGTTGAACAATGCATAAGATCCAGACATATATTTTATTTTTATTCTCATCATGACCAGAATGTTGAGGATCTAGTTTCAGGACGTTTTTGGGGGGAATTGCATGTAGTAGGTAGGCTATGACTTTGCTTATAAATGCTAGGGTTGTGAAGCATCTATGTAGTTCTTATGAAGACTTTATGCAGTCTTGAAAGTCTTTATAAATTGATTTTGAACCCAGCTCTGCAGTGAAACTAGCTCTAGTTAATATCTGGAGTTAAGATTTAGCTACAGTGAAACCCACTTTAAAATGTAAAACATAATTCATAGTCTACATTCGATTTGGCTATTTGTTTGGCTGGTTTATCTGTAGGCTCTACCCTCAAAGTATTGGGTAATAACCAGCCCACCAATAACGAAAGACCCCCCACCTGAATAATATTTTATTTGGTTAAAAAGCAGCATTGGACAATGAAGATTAATTTCACTGATCAAGGCCATTCCAGAGCACATTCAACAGGTCCCACTATAGTCAGTGCAATATAAATAAATGCATTCGTGTTTTGCTGCGCTTCCTGTTTACATTTAGCCTCCTCCCACTGGTCACACATTGGTTGAGTCAACGTTGTTTACACGTCATTTCATTGACATTACGTTGAACCAACGTGGAATAGACGTTGAATTGAAGTCTGTGCCCAGTGGGCTAGCTACCTCTGCATGCCTGCCGCTTGCTTCTTTCTTTGTTTATCATGAGTCTATGCCTCTTTGCCTCAAGTAGCATGATATCACCAACCCACTATACATAACAAATAAATAGGCGTCGTCGATTTCAGAGTCCTGGTGACTTATTATCTAAGCACCCTCAACAACAACAAAAAATACAAATAACAAGTGCAGCCACAATAACGACATAGAGACAGAAACAATGCAGCATCAAACTGTCCAAACTCACAAACCCGTCGTCTGTCGACGATCCAACTCCATCATGGATTCAGAAATCAAAATAGAATTTGCACAAACTACATCTACGTGCAACGGACATCCATGATAATCATCAATCGATTTGAATCAACTGGCTGCTGATTACACTCGTTTGTAAAGACGTTAAATAAGAATAATCCCAAGAATAACAGTGTTATTACGAAGTAAGAAAGGTTAATAAGTATCCTATTGCATTGTTGAATTTTTACTTTAGAATAGGTTCTAGAATCCCTCAATTAACCACACCTGGTTTGTGTGGCACAGCGAGAATCTGTAACAATGAACCCATGATAGAAAGAAGCCCGTCTGTAATGGCCACTAACCTCAGCATCCTCCGAGTGCAGCTATGGCTCGTGGCTATCTGAGCATCGAATCTTCACAACAGCCTTGCTGCACCTTATAGTAAAAAGGCTGCTTGGCACTCGATGTGTTTCCCAATCACAACAGGCTACCTAGTTAGAGAAATTAGCTGAATCTTAACTTTCTGAATCTGAAAGTCAGGTGGCAAGCCTTAGGGATTCTTTCCCACCATCTGTTCTTCTCGAGACTCGAATCGTACACGTGTCCCCACTTGTCTCCTCTCGACTTCAGTGGTGTCGTGACGCCTCTGCTGAGTAGGAGAGGAGGGAAAGCTGGATGGGGGTCGACAGTCATTCATTAAGAACAATGCAATAGATTGACCACAGACAATCCAACCAGTTGTTGATGGACCCGACCGAGTTTCGTTGAGACCCCCGACTGATATCACTTTACCCTCTGCATGCACATTCATGGTAACGATGCTGAGCTGGCTCGAGGCTCGTACCCCATCACAGCGGGTCGCTGTCAGTTGAGAAGCGCCATCAATAACTTTAGTAACACGAATGCAATAATTCGAACTCTGAGAATCATTATGGAAATGGGATAACTCACAATGTTCCGCGAGCCATTTGACTGATATTGTAGTTAGCTAGTTGGGTGCTTTTCAGACCGGGATTCTCACTGTTAACGTAACGTTAGTGACCACAGCTGAGCGTCACTGTCTCTCAGTCATTTGAATGACGGTTTGCTCCCAGAGTTCAAAGCTCTGTGTGGAGCCAATACTTTCTATTTATGACGAGAAAATGGTTTTATTACTTACCGAAGTGACGAAAAATCCGTTGACTGAAAATTATAAGAGCGAAGTTAACTAGTTGACCAGAGCGGTTCCACTGCTGCTGACGTGACGAATCGATGACACAATTTGCATATCAGTTACTTGCTCTCTGATTGGACAATTGAGAAGTCGTTCAATTTTTATAATCTCAGATTACATTTGGAGCCGGTTCCACATGGACAAATTTCATTTTCAATTTTGTGCCATAGTAACTCCTCATATGTAAAAATAAAATGACAAATATTAGACCAAATTGGTTATAAAGGCATGACACACAAGATGGCCGCGGTAGATCTGAAGCCAATCCGCGGAGGTTTTACTTTGATAACACAAACCTGTAGTCTCCCGGATAATAATGTTGACTCTGACAGGCGAGATAGTTGGAAAATAACATGGCAACCTGTCGTTAGTGTGTTGTGACCCCCAGTGGCTCTTCACAGTACTGCTAAACCAAGTCAGTATGGTCTTGACGTGAACCATAAATCTATGCCTGACAGCATGAGATCAGAAATAGTGGAAAGGTTTTCTAAAATCGATGAGATCCAACCAGATTTTTCACACATACTTCCACGCGCTCCTTTTGATTATTCTGAAAGTTAAATCAAAGAACATGCCTTCATTTCGGGAAGTATTACTGGGGAAAGTTAAAAACGTTTTTGGCCTCGCGTGCCTCTGAGGCTCCGAAATTTTTCAACACGAACATCGTATGTTCAGTTCACCCCTGGTTATCAACCTGTTCAGCTGATTTATTAAGAGCAAATGTATGCTTGATCTGAAAATATGGTTTATAAGCGCCGTATGGATGGTGTCACGCATTTGCGGAGTCTGGAGTCACAAAGGCCAAATTGAGCTCTAACACGTTGTCGTGCGACATGACCCACACACCCTTATGTGATGAATAAAGGCTACTTAGATCTCCACAGCTAGTCAATGGCAAACAGTGCTTACCTCAAACCTTAATCACTACATACATGTACATCACAGCTGTCCAAAGCACTGCATCTCAGGGCTTGAGGTGTCACTAGACACTGGTTTGATTTCAGGCTGAATCATCTATCAGCCATGATTGGGAGCCCCACAGGGCAGCGTACAATTGGCCCAGCACCAGCCGGGTTATGCAGTCATTGTAAATAATAATTTGTTCTCAACTGATGTACCTAGTTATATAAAGGCTCATTTTAACACAGTCATTGGTATGCATTGTCATGTTTATTTCCTTTCAAAGAAAAGCTTTCCAAACTCACTACCTATACAGCGTGAACTGTTGACTGAAGATTTGGTTCCATATAGGAACGTTAAAATGAGAAGTCCACATATGCATTGTTTTACCAAATTCAACAGTCCAGACAGCATGTGTTTACTTCATTTCACAGCAATATAGTGCCAAGTAGCCAAAAGCTTGAGCAAAACAATGTCTGTTGAGGGCTGCCATTCCCACAGCACATTTTTATTTAGACAAACCTTTAATCAGCTCAATAAGGGTAAATAGAACATTCAAAACTATTTAAAAGCAATGTAAAGATAGCCGTGATTTAACGTTGCATATTCATTAAAACCATACCTGCAATATATATTACCCATCTCGCCTGTAGTTTACACAGTAAAGAAATTAAAAAAAAGATACCAAACCATAATCCAAAAGGATGCAAATTCCCCCCCACCCCAAAAATGTAGTGTTGGTTTAATTTAATTTCAGTCAAATATGTTTGGGGAAAAAAATAATACCCAAGGTTAGAGTCCATCTTCAGTCTGAAGTCATTGAAAAACATTCCAAGTCCCAATAATTAACTGTCCTGACCACACCTTAGCAAGCGGTCATGAATCCATAGTCCAGTTACACAGTATACCTATAATTAATGCCGATTTTTATTCTCAACCAGCTTTGAGTGGTTATCTTCATAGACCAAACCCAAGCATGTGCAAAGAGCAGAGAGGAAAATAAAGGGGAAAAAAGCGCAGATTGCATTGTAGCCGGTGTTACTTAGTAAATCAACAATGACAACTGGTTGACTAACATAATATACACATTTTTGTTCTATAGCTGTTTGAGCACAAGATGCCTATAATGCTTTTAAAGCTGAGCGCAAGTGTTGCAACGTAAAATGAAGTCCATTCAACTTGTTCAGTTCCTATTCACACGACTGAACGGCTGCTGAAGCTAGTCTGTGGCGTGGCATTCTGCTCTGCATCTTCCTCTAGTGGCTGCTGACTAGGACTGTAGGATTAGCTCAGCTCTGGGGAGGGTTGTCGTCTTTGCTGAAGGGTTGTGTGGATCCGGGCTTTACCCAAGACAGTCCTGACACCTGCAGCCCCTTCTGGTGATCCTCAGGCCGTCTCTAGAATAACAGACACATTACCACACTGTTCAACTAGCACCATGGAAACAAATGGCCGCTCACACAGCTTGACCAATCACAGCCCTGCTGGCTCTCATTCAAGTAAACAAGCCTCTTTTGGGAGTGAGCTCAGAGGGAACCTGAGTCCTTGGACCATAGCAGACAGACTCAGAGCTGTGTCCTTTTACATAAGTCTGAAAAGCACACTGCTGGGATTTAGAAGACTCACTTTATGTGTGAACATCCGTTCCTTCGCCTCGTCGTGGATCGCTGGGTTCCATGAAGAGAAACTGGAAAAATTTGCATAAAAAAAAAACACTTAAATTCTCAACCATTTATTGCATCTCCTTTCATATGCTGCAGGAGGTTACTTATTGACATAAAAAACATGTTTTAAAGACAATGTTCAGATTGTTCGTGAGCTATGAGAATGGGAAATGGAATTCCAGGAATGAGCTTTTCCTACTACCAACCTTATTGCATAAGGATCGTCCATCTTGGGTTGGTCGAAGAGGTGACTGTTGCATAGTTTGACGCTGTCTACCACCTTGCTTTTGAACAACTGCACATCCTTGTCGTACCTGAAAAAACTGTGAGATCTACACCTGTTGTATTCAGCACATGTGACTAATACATGCAATTTGCCAGTCAATACATTGTGGAGAGATAATTGCCCCAACTTGGCCACAATCTAATTCATTAGCTCAGAGAATTAAGAAAAAAGACTCAACAGAATACAGCAACATTTCAATTAAACAGCAAGTCTCAACAGCCACCTGTCCCTTTTAGTAGCCGGGCATCGGCACACATTTCAGTAAATAAACAATGGGTCTAACTTCATTGTTTACGACGTTACCATGGACACAGCTCTGATAATCCCAGTCATGTGCATTAAAAACATTGCTCGCTATCAAATCAACACAATTCAAGTTCTCCATGGTGCCAAATTGGGGTGTATGATCTGCAATTGATTTGTTATATTTATACTGGTAACAAATAAGTTTGGTAGTATTCAACATTTTGTGCAATAGCTGTGTGCATTAAGGAAATACACACTTAACTCAAATAGACAGAAGCCCGTCTAATAAGCACTGGTTGTGTTCAGTGACTGAAGCAAATAAATGTATGGGCTATTCATTGAAGTTTCAGGGTACACAATAGAAGCACCAAGACTAGCTTGCTTGTTGACCTATATAAACTGACCCAGGCCACACGTACACATGACCCAGTACAGGAGTAAGAGAAGGAAGGCTGTGAGGAGAAAGGGAACAAGTACAGACTTACAGCACAGCAGCTTCTGGGTTGAGTGGTTCCATAGTGTTGATCTTGTAGAACACCGTGCGTGCATACATCAGGACTTGCCAGATGTGGTTGTGATTACGCCTTCATGTCCCCAGGGAGACATTTATGATTCTCTCAACATAATGGCAAACCAAATACAACTCCAGTCACAGTAAATACACAAGTATCATAAAGGCATTCCATGGTGCATAGGTTCATCTCAGACTAGTGAAATACCCAACAGTAGCACTGCTCAAACACCAGTAGTGCACAGCCAAAGTGTGACATATACACCATAATGAGACTGATGTTCTCACTGGAAACCTTGGACAACTTTACCCATTCAGTAAAACATAGTGCTGTGCTCCTATAAATCCACCTTCAGCTGATAGAGACTGAGGTTTAAGAGGAGAAGACCTTACATGGCTGTGTCACTGTCCAGCTGAAGAAACAGGCCATGAGTAACAGAGCTGGAACAGCAGTCAGAGTAAACACTGGGCCTTGATGTAACACATGTCAGTTCTAACTAAGGCACACTATAGACAGGCACACTATAGACAGCCCCACGCAGTTCAACTCAGGGACAGCACTGTATCACTATTTACCACCAGAACAACATCCTGAGAGAACACATATCACAACATGAAGCAGTAACATCATAGATCAAAAAGTAGTAACTGCATTTAGCCTATCAAGGGATGTGTAAGGCTGCGTAGTAGTGGCTAGTACATAGTGGAGCAAACATTACACTAATGGAAAAATAGCACGCCACATGTACCTGACAAACACCCATTTCTAAATCATCCTAATTCATTTTGATGTAATGATCTGGGCATAGAAGCCATGCACTGACCTCCACTTGGTGAAGGCTCTCCTGACATCAAGCTCTCCTGAAACAGGGTCCACAAGTGGGTGGAAGACTGGGATATCAAACACCACTCTCTAAATGGGGGTAAAGGAGAGAAAATAGTACTGTTAGAATACTGCATAAATAGCTAAACACGCATTTCAAACCCCTCAACTTTTTCCACATTTTGTTACGTTACAGGCTTATTTCTAAAATTGATTAACTACACACACAATACCTCAATGACAAAGTGAAAACATGTTTGGAAATTAGCAAATTCATATAAAAACAGAAATAGCTTATTTACATAATTATTCAGACCTTTTGCCATTAGACTCGAAATTGAGCTCAGGTGCATCCTGTTTCTAATGCTCATCCTTGGTTTCTACAACTTCATTGGAGTCCACCTGAAGTAAATTCAATTTTTTGGACATTTAGAAAGGCACATGTGTCTGTCTATATAAGGTCCCACAGTTTATAGTGCAATATCAAAGCAAAAACCAAGCCATGAGGTCGAAGGATTTGTCCGTAGAACTCAGAGAAAGGATTGTGACGAGGCACAGATCTGGGGAAGGGAACCAAAACAGTTCTACAGCATTGAATGTCCCCGAGAATGCAGTGGCCGTCATCATTCTAAAATGGAATAAGTATGGAACCACCCACCAAGACTCTTCCTAGAGCAGGCCGCTCTGCCAAACTGAGAAATCGGGTGAGAAGGGCCTTGGTTAGGGAGGTGACCAAGAACCCGATGGTCACACAGAGCTCCTCTGTGGAGATGGGAGAACCTTCCAGAAGGACAACCATCTCTGCAGCACTCTACCAATCAGGCCTTTATGGTAGAGCAGCAAGACAGAAGCCACACCTCAGTAAAAGGAATGACAGACTGCTTGGAGTTAGCCAAAAGGCACCTAAAGGACTGACCATGAGAAAGTATCTCTGGTCTGATGAAACCAAGATTGAACTCTTTGGCCTGAAAGCCAAGCATCATGTCTGGAGGAAACCAGACACCACTCTTCACCTCACCTATACCATCCCTATGGTGAAGCATGGTGGTGGTAGTCATGCTGTGGGATATTCTTCCAGAGGCAGGGACTGGGAGACTAGTCAGGATTGAGGGAAAAATGAACAGAGCAAAGTACAGAGAGATCCTTGATGAAAACCTGCTCCAGATCACTCAGGACCTGACTGGGGTGAAGGTTTACCTTCCAACAGGAAAATGACCCTAAGCACACAGCCAAGACAACACAGGAGTGGCTTCGGGACATGTCTCTGTACTTGAGTGGACCAGCCAGAGCAGACTTGACCTGATTGAACATCTCTGGAGAGACCTGAAAATAGCTGCGCAGTGACACTCCCCATCCAACCTGACAGCGCTTGAGGGAATCTGCAGAGAAGAATGGGAGAAACTCCCCAAATACAGGTGTACCAAGCTTGTAGCGTCATACCCAGGAAGAATCAAGGCTGTAATCACTGCCAAAGGTGCTTCAACAAAGTACTGAGTTAAGGGTCTGAATACTTACGTAAATGTGATATTTCAGTTTTAATCAACACTAAATTTTTTTAGACCTTTTTTGTAATGTGTGTAGATTGATGAGGGGAGAAAAAAAAATACATTTTAGAATAAGGCTGTTACGTAACAAAATGTGGAAATAAGGGAATACTTTCCAAATGCACTGTATGATTGTCACAAACCAATCAGTCTCAGCCACCAAAGCAGGAAATGCTGAACAAAAATGCTTTATTTTGTGTAAACAGCTGTAGTGTTACAGCAGGTCCACAAAAGTACTCACAGGACATTCACCATCAGGATAGTTATCTGGAATATACACAGTGAACTTGAAGACTCCATCCTGGTACAAGCCATGTCTGATGAAAATGACCCCAAACCACACTGGAAAGAAAAGAATCTCAGGATCCCTTAGTATAGATTATGTGTAGATTATGCAGTCAAACATGACAGATTAGGCTCTTACTCAATGCTGATTTGTAGGATGGCTGCACATAGATTCCAGGCAGTTTTTGCTTGATCACTAGAGTGCTGTGGGTCACAGGGTAACATGGTTACATGGAATTAAATAAATGCAGCAGAAAATGGATATGGAAATTAACAGCACATTTTTTCATCAACAGCTTCTCTAAATGAACTACATAACAGTGGCCTATGCGCAAATACATCGAAGATGCATCCTCCTTCCTTTCTGTAGGCTAATCAATGATCTGACATGTTGGATTGGTGAAAATAAATCATACCTTCACTTATCCAGTCGCATACAGATCAGTGATTACCTCTAGCAAAGGAGGTAGGCATGAAGCATTTTAAAAAGGTATTCAAAACAGAGCCAGTGCGTCTACTACATCCACTACCCAAAATAAAGTTTGATCTGGGGCCAGTACTTACAACTCAGCCAGCAGCGAGTACTCCAGGTAGAATGGACCGTAGGAGGCATGTGTTCCGTTGGCCAACTGGGCCGTGGCGGCAGGAGAGGCCGGCTTGGTGACGGGAACTGCATTCTTAGGGATAGAGGGAAGCTGCTTCTTCCCAAAGCTAGGACGGGCTGGACTGGCTCTTTGTTGCTGCTGCTGCTGCTGCTCTCCACTCTGTTCCTCACCGTCAGATCTCTGCTCAGCAGAAGAGTGAACAAAAGGCATTTAACAACTCAATATCCATGTCTAGGAAGTAAAAACTGGTAGCATTGATTATTACAAGAGGGGAGTATGCCTAGATTTAACCCACTTAGCAAAACACTATTCACCATGTTGCAGAGAATGCAGACGACCAATTTCAAGCCAGTCTGTTACATCTACCTGCATAAACAGAGGCAAGCTCTGTTGTCGAACTACAAGGCAACACAGACAGCAGTGGGAGCACATGTTGAGCCCTGGGCAATAGGCATGTGGTGACAACCTCACAGGTTTCAGAGACTCTGGTCTGGCATCAGTTTCCTTGTTCCATGGGGAGGTGAGAGCACCCATAGAGAGCATCCCTAAACACAGCCCGCATCATATCCCGCCAATGCTAGCTCAGTGGGAAGCACAGGGAAGTAAGCTAAGGAATAGATTAGCAACAAACCCTCAAGGCCTATCCCTCTGCAACTAAGGAAATAATTCAGGTTAACGGACAGCACACAGTGAGTGCCATTAAACAATCCATGTTGTAGAATTAATGTTTTTAGGAGGCACAGAGCAATGAGTGAACCATTCATCTGACAAGGCAGGACAGAGAGTAGTCACACCTATGTTACTACTGGCAGAGCTACTTCGCCAATGTGACGCCTGTATGCTAAACTGGAAGTTGGTGCCTCCCTTTCTCCCAGAAGTCATTGAGGTACGTAGGCAACAGACTGAATGGCAACAGCAGACATGGCAAACCGCTTTCACCCAACTGAATCTTAGCAATTATCAAACAAAACAAAAGTTGAGAAGTTCCCCATTTGCTCTGGTCAAACTACAGTTTAACATCAAATCCAAGTGGATTTCCCAGGAGCAACAGGCTCCTCCTGCAACAACCACAACAATGTGTTGTGACAAGTCATGTTGGACTATAGTTGCAGCTGCAACCTCCAGAGCACTAAGGCTGGGACGATACCAGTTTCACAATATTTGTTAGTATAGTGGCAAGGAAACAAAACAGATTTAACTTTTAGGAAAAACAGCCATAACGTTGGAAACAATCAGTTGTCATCCAGTCAAATATATTTTCCAAGCTATAGCACAATATTTTACATACAGCAGGTTATTAAAGGACCAAAGAGTTAGGTCTGCTTCGTGTCAAATATTGCAATACTAGTATTGTCACAGCCCTAAAGAGCACCAGGTAGTAAAAGGCAACCCTGAAACTGCCCTCTTTCAGGACGAGATTGCAAAGGAGTGTCCCTGGCAAGGAGTTGGCGAAAAGGCATGAGTAGGCCTAATGCGTTATTAGAGGACACCACACACCTTAAGTTAGACATTCCCATGCCACAATTCCAGTCCTCCAAGATTCCTCTCAAACAAAAGACAGGCGGTAACAGCAGTAAAATGCATGAAGCTTCAAAGGAAGCCACGCCGTCTTTGTGGGAAAACGTTAGGAAGACAGACCACACAAGCCTTACTTTCAGTGTGTGGGGGTCTCTTTGGGAACTTTTGAAGATCCTGTTTTTTTGTCTCTCTTCTCGCTTGTGTGTTGGGTGAACTTGACAGAAGTTGTCTTTCAGTGCAGAAAAGGAAGATCGCTCCCTTACCTTACGACCAGTATTGGTAGACATGCTCCAGAATGGGTTCAGGTTCATTACTCATGGAGGTGCAACTTCGCCGTCTAGGTCAGTCCCACAACAAGTGTTGCCTGTGCCATTCACTGGCATCACTGGGGATACAATTGACAGAACAAATGTTAAATTTGTATTAATTTAGAGCCATTTTCATACTAGTCCCCCATGACAATCAAACCCAAAACTCTGACGTTGAATGCACCATGCTCTACCAACAGCCACACGAGACCAAATGACTGATGAGGCCCTCTACTGAGCACACACACAAAATGGGGCAACCTGACCTCAATGACAACTGCTGAATCGCTGATCTGCTGACCATGCTGCTGCTCAGACAGTCGTGCCTCATTCATGTCATGACGTCAAACAGGTATAACTTACGTCTCTGCCAGGCCAAGCACTATAAACCCCACCGGGAAATAATCCAGACATACACATTTGTGATGTCTGGTGTTTAATGGTTGTTTAACATGGAGGTTGAGTGTTAGATTCATTATTTAATTCGCATACTACCAAAAGGCATTGTTATTGCCGTTGGCTACAGTAGTTGACAAGTTAGTTAACTAAGATCTTTGTTTAGCTAACTACTATGGCAACTAGCAATGTTGACATTGTATCCGTGTTGGGTCACGTGTTCCTATGCAGGCAACTAATTCTGCAAAATGACTTTGAACACATAGCTAGTTAAGATAGATAGTTACGTTACAGTAGCTAGTTAGATTGTTAACAATATACGTCCAGACGTCCAGTTCGTTAGCTGGACGCCAGGTTTGCAATTACAAATCAAGTATACATAATCATTTGCGATGGAATCTAGCATTGTTGCTTATTATCCATAATGAAATAGGCATACTTTACGACTCGATAAACGAACAAGAACGTTCACAACACAAACTTAGCAAACCAACCAGATCTGCTAGCTTGCAAGCTAACCAGCTAACGTTACCTAGCTTGAAAGCCAAAGGTAGCTAGCTAGCTACTATCCAGTTGCCAGCTTACCTTCCCTGAACGAAAATTCAGACAAGTACCTGTTCAAAAATTGCCCATTTATGTGAACAATTTCAAAATGTGCGTTTTAAAGACGTTGCAATCACCACTGGTCAAAACAAAAAAGGTGTACCGCAACTGGCTAGCTAAGTAATTTCACAGACACCGGAAATCAATCAAAAACCTCACGATGGGCGTTTCCTATTCACCTCGGGATATTTCTATTGGCTTATAACAAAGGGTGGATAAAGTATGATTCGCTGACGTTCTATCACTTAAGTCATGCTGTTATGCCGCGTTCTCGTATTAGTCGGAAATAGGAAACTCAGGAATGTCCGACTTGCTGATTGTAGAACATGTTGAGATGGGTTGGTTAGTTTAGTAACAACACCGACTTCGAATGTTCACAACATGTAAACTATATTTCGTCTCCAATGCTTATTAAAAACATAAATACATGTGGTCAATGAACACTTGTGGTCTCTCAAATACAAATGTAATTGTATTGGTCACACATGTTTAGCAGATGTTATTGCAGGTGTAGCAAAATGATTGTGTTTCTAGCTCCAACAGTGTAGTAATATCTAACAAGTAATGTCTAACAACAATACACACATATTTAAAGCAAAGGAATTGAGTATATAAATATTAAGATGAGCAATGTCAAAGTGGCATAGACTAAAATAGAGTAAAATAGAATACAGTATATGCATATGAGATGAGTAGTGCAAAATATATAAACATTATTAAAGTGACTAGTGCTCCAATTATTAAAGTGGCCAGTGATTTCAAGTCTATGTGTATAGGGCAGCAGCCTCTAAGGTGCTAGTGATGGCTATTTAACAGTGTGATGGCCTTGAGATAGAAGCTGTTTTTCAGTCTCTCGGTCCCAGCTTTGATGCACCTGTACTGACCTTGCCTTCTGGTGAAAAGGCAGTGGCTCGGGTGGGTGTTGTCCTTGATGATCTTTTTGGCCTTCCTGTGACATTGGTTGCTGTAGGTGTCCTGGAGGGCAGGTAGTTTGCCCCTGGTGATGCGTTGGGCAGACCACACCACCCTCTGGAGAGCCCTGTGGTTGTGGGCGGTGCAGTTACCGTACCAGGAAGTGATACAGCCCAACAGGATTCTCTCAATTGTGCATCTGTCGAAGTTTGTCAGGGTTTTAGGTGCTAAGACACATTTCTTCAACCTCCTGAGGTTGAAGCGGCACTGTTACGCCTTCTTCACCACCCTGTCTGTGTGAGGTGTACGCAGAGAAACTTGAAGCTTTCCAGCTTCTCCATTGCGGTCCCTTTGATGTGGATAGGAAGGGTGCTCACACTGCGGTTTCCTGAAGTCCACGATCAGCTCCTTTCTTTTGTTGATGTTGGGTGAGAGGTTATTTTCCTGGAACCACACTCCCAGGGCCCTCACCTCCTCCCTGTAGGCTGTCCCGTCATTGTTGGTAATCAGGCCTACTACTGTTGTGTCATCTGCAAACTTGATGATTGAGTTGGAGGCGTGCATGGCCACGCAGTCATGGGTGAACAGGGAGTACAGGAGGGGGCTGAGCACACACCCTTGTGGGGCCCCTGTGTTGAGGATCAGCGAAGTGGAGTTGTTGTTTCCTACCTTCACCACCTGTGGGCGGCCCGTCAGGAAGTCCAGGAACCAGTTGCACAGGACGGGACTATCGTGGAAAATTGCAAGATTATGTTTTAATGCTTGTAAGATTGTTAAAATGCTTGTATTACATTATAATAGTTGTTACATTCGACAGAATAGAGTATTGTGTGTGTGTTCCACTGAGGATGTGCTTTTATGAGATAGCACTGACAGAGGAGATTTACGATGTCTTTGGGTAATAAAGCCTAAAGAGCATTCCAGATAGTAAAAGGTAATGTTTTTGTGCTATACCGTACCAGGGCGAGACGGGTTCCAGTTTGGAGTAGGAGGGGGCCAGACACTAGTCTTTACAATGAGAACTGTTGACACAGCAGTAACTGTCTGCTATGTTTTATAGATATCTTTCATACAAATCTTAACATTTGTGAACTGTTCCTAAGATCTGTGGTTCGTCAGTGTAAGTTGAGAGGGGTGTATCTTGGCTATAAAAGATTTTTGTACTTTTCTGGTGGCACTCTCAACGGTTCATTAGAGGTAGTGAATTGTTGAAAGTCAAATGCTATTGCAAAGCTTAATTGTTATTAAATATGTAGTTTAAGTATAACTCTGACTGGTGTGTGAAGTTTGTCTCTCTCTCTCTCCATTTGGTAATACAGAAAAATGACACGACAGGACCCAGGGCCCCAAGTTTAATGATGAACTTGGAGGGTACGATGGTGTTGAATGCTGAGCCATAGTCAATGAACAGCACTCTTACATAGTTATTCCTCTTGTCCAGATGGGATAGGGCAGTGTGCAGTGCAATAGCGATTGCATCGTCTGTGGATCTATTGGGGTGGTAAGCAAATTAAATTGGCTCTAGTGTGTCAGATAAGGTAGAGGTGATATGCTCCTTGACTAGTCTCTCAAAGCACTTAATGATGCCAGAAGTGAGTGCTATGGGGCGATAGTCATTTAGTTCAGTTACCTTTGCTTTCTTGGGTACAGGAACAATGGTGGACATTTTGAAGCATGTGGGGACAGCAGACTGGAATAGGGAAAGAATGAATAAGTCCGTAAACACTCCAGCCAGCTGGTCTGCACATGATCTGTGGACGCGACTAGGGATGCCGTCTGGGCCGGCAGCCTTGCGAGGGTTAACAAGGGTTAAATACGTTGTACAGTTGTTGGTTAGTTAGTGAATTTTTGCCATATTAGCATAGAAGTGACATCCGTCAAAACACATCAAAACAAGACATGGTATCAAGAAGAAGATAAAACTAGTTGAAACGGCACTAGTAACAGACCAGAGATATCAACCCAGTGAAACCCTTTGGCTATCATCACAAAGAAAAGCCCTAGTAAAGGTATCCAAAACATATTTATTTCTGAGGTATAACATTAGACATTAAAACCAGTAGATCGTGATAATGACATCATCCACAATTCCTACGTAAAATTCCCAATTGTGCCATATTGCTGAATGGCACCAAAGATTATGGATATACTGACAATGGGAGTCGTTGACCACAAAGTGGCACAGCGGGCTGTCTCGCGCCTGTCTATCCTTTCTTTGGATTGGTGGATACATCTCATTGTTGTAATGTATTTTGAATATTCAATGAGGGTTGTTGACGTCACCGGCCTGTATTCAATGGCAAGAGATATGCTTCTTAAAATAAAAAAAAGATATGCTACTAGCCTCAAGTCATTTAACTAGGCAAGACCGTTAAGAACTAATTCTTTACAATGACGGCCTAACCCAGCCAAACCCTAACCTGGACAACGCTGGGCCAATTGCGTGCCGCCCAATGGGACTCTAGCACTGAGAAGCAGTGCATTAGACCGCTGCGCCACTCGGGAGCCATGAATATGCATAGCCACCTCGAGACAACGCCTCTATAAAGTGTTTTTATCAAAGTAGCCTGGATGTCACGTGTCCTACTTAAATCAGTACACTCTTAACTTAAGAATTATGAAACTTCTATTCGATCAAATAAACCTCAAGTTGCAAATAAGCCATATTTTTAGTTGTTGACCAAATTCGACACTCATTGACCTCCATACAAAAACTCCTTGCTTGGGGGGTGAAAGAACAAAATGAAAAACACCTGCTACAGGGAGACAGTGGCCGCAACTAACAAAGGTTCGTGGTCAATGTAGTCGTTTTCATCGTGCATGAAAGAGTCAACCCGGGAGCATCGTCATAGCCTGCTGGAGGTGTCAGCACGTGGTTCTGTGTGATGACAAATGCAGTAGTCAGAATGGATCACAGTTTATTTAAATATTTAGATTTGTAGTGAACTTTAAAATATTTCACAGTGGGGATCAAACTTGATCTTAATAAACACATTTTAGAGCCCAAACATCTGTAAAAAAAAAAATGGTTTGGCCTTTCAGGTGATCAAAGTTTATGTAGGCTTTCTAGGACAGACCTGGGTAAGGCATTCATGGTAAGCTCGTTCACATTTTATTTTTTATTGCAGAAATACCAGTATACATACAAGAAGCAGACCTTGGTTTTTTGCATTAATAGGTCGCTACCTATGACATAATAGACCCTGGATTGCAGATGATATGTTTTGGCCAAAGAGAGGTTTTGAAGCCACCGGTCCACCATGTTGCCATTCATCAGAAAAGCAGTGGAATTTTACAGTATTTCCTTTAGATATTTCAAGAACAAAATGACATGTATTTAAATCTTTTTTGTGTTGTAGTTCACAACGGTAGTGGGGACAGTAGCATTAGTACTTTCTAAAAATTATACTTTAAGGATTTTAAAAAATATTTTATTTTTGTGTTTAGCTCACATAATATGATTTAAGTATGCATTATGGCTAAAACAAATGTAAAAATTAGTACATGCATTTCTATAGCTTCCAAAATATGTTTTACATTAGTGGGGGAGTGCCAAGATGGAGGTGTGTTAGCTTCCAAACAGCACCCTCTGTCTGTTATCTAGTGTATATATAAACCGTTGGTTGCTATGCAGTAGCCCAAACTGGTCTCAGAGTATTTTGTATTATTCTGTATGTAAAATCGGAGACGCTACGTAGGTATAATATGTTAGGTTTAACCAACCTTCTTTCATTTTTGCCTTAAGTAACCACTTGTTTTATGTAACCATACCAAACTTAACATATCATACAAATTTGACTGCCTGCCCCTGATTTACATCTACTATGTTACATTTAGTAAAACTATTTTAGGTGCAGCAGTAAAATGATTGTAGGGAATACTCAGTAGGTTTTGTGTAATATATATACAGTGCCTTCAGAAAGTATTTTGTTATGTTACAGTCTTATTCTAAAATTGATAAAATTGTTGTTGTTTTTTTATACACAATAGACAAAGCAATTTTTTTAAAATACATTTTTGCTTACTTATAAAAAAAAAGGGAAATATCACATTAACATAAGTATTCAGACTTTTTACTCAGTACTTTGTTGAAGCACCTTGTCTGCGATTTCAGCATTGAGTCTTCTTGGGTATGACGCTACAAGCTTGGCACACCTTTATTTGGGGAGTTTCTCCCATTCTTCTCAACAGATCCTCTTAAGCTCTGTCAGGTTGGATGGGGAGTGTGGCTGCACAGCTATTTTCAGGTCTGTTCGATCGAGTTCAAGTCCCAGCTCTGGCTGGGCCACTCAAGGACATTCAGAGACTTGTCACAAAGCCACTCCTGCATTGTCTTGGCTGTGTGCTTAGGGTTGTTGTCCTGTTGGAAGGTGAACCTTCGCCCCAATCTGAGGTCCTGAGCTGGTTTTCATTGAGGATCTCTGTGTACTTTGCTCTGTTCATCTCTGCCTCGATCCTGACTAGTCTCCCAGTCCCTGCCACTGAAAAACATCCCCACAGCATGATGCTGCCACCACCATGCTTCACCATATGGTTGGTGCCAGATTTCCTCTAGACTTGACACTTGGCATTCAGGCCAAAGAGTTCAATCTTGGTTTCATCAGACCAGAGAATCTTGTTTCTCATGGTCTGAGAGTCTACCGTAAAGGCCTAATTGGTGGAGTGCTGCAGACATGGTTGTCCTTCTGGAAGGTTCTCACATCTCTACAGAGGAACTCTAGAGCTCTGTTAGTGACCTTCGGGTTCTTAGTCACCTCCCTGACCAAGGCCATTCTCCCCTGATTGCTCAGTTTGGCCAGGCGGACAGCTCTAGGAAGAGTCTTTGTGGTTCCAAACGTCTTCCCTTTAAGAATGATGGAGGCCACTGTGGACCTTCAATGCTGTGTGCCTCGATACAATCCTGTCTCGGTACTCTACGGACAACTCCTTCGATCTCATGGCTTGGTTTTTGCTCTGACATGAACTGTGGGGCCTTATATAGATATGTGTGTGCCTTTCCAAATCATGTCCAATCAATTTAATTTACTACAGGTGGCCTCCAATGAAGTTGTAGAAACATTTCAAGGATTATCAATGGAAACAGGATGCACCTGAGCTCAATTTCGAGTCTCATTGCAAAGGGTCTAAATACTTATGTAAATAAGGTATTTCTGTTTTTATTTAATACATTTGCAAACATTTCTAAAAACCTGTTTTTCTTTTGTCATAATGGGGTATTGTGTGTAGATTGCTGAGGAGTTCTAATTTAGAATAAGGCTGTAACGTAACAAAATGTGGAAAAGTCAAGGAGTCTGAATACTTTCCGAAGGCTCTGTATATGGTATCATTTCATGGGGCACTGAATAACACTGAGTGTTGCTGGCCTTTTACTCCACCCATTCCATTGGCCACAATGCAAATCACTGTATATCCATTACATATTGGCTTATAGAGCAAAAACGATTCTAAGTGCCGCAGTAAAAGTATTGTATGGAATACTCAATAGGTTCTGTAGAATGTATACTGTATATGATGTCTTTTCATGAGGCACTGAATAGTATGGAGTGTTGCTAGCCCTTTACTCTACCCATTCAATTGGCCACAATGAGAATCACTTTCTATGGAATGCATATTGACTTATGCAATATGTTTTCCATATACACTACCGTTCAAAAGTTTGGGGTCACTTAGAAATGTCCTTGTTTTTTAAAGAAAAGCAAAAAAATGTTGTATGTTAAAATAACATCAAATTGATCAGATGTTAATGTTGTAAATGACTATTGTAAATGGAATCGGCAGATTTTTTATGGAATATCTACATAGGCGTATAGAGGCCCATTATCAGCAACCATCACTCCTATGTTCCAATGGCACGTTGTGTTAGCTAATCCAAGTTTATAATTTTAAAAGGCTAATTGACCATTAGAAAACCCTTTTGCAATTATGTTCACACCATTGAAAACTGTCTAACCTTTAATCAGGATCAAATGTTGTGTTTGCGTTTTTCAAAGGTGAATAAGGATAGTTTTGATCCTGAAAATTTGGATTATCTTGATCGCACTGGAAGTGTGCATTCAGGGTGGATTTAGAAAGGAGAAAGGCTCTACAACCAATACATTTCTGTCACACCATGATCTGTTTCACCTGTCTTTGTGATTGTCTCCACCCCCCTCCAGGTGTCGCCCATCTTCCCCATTATCCCCTGCCTGCCGTCCGGTACCGTTGCTCCACCTCTGGTTTACTGACCCCTGCCTGCCTTGACCTGGGCCCTGAGGGTCACGTGATCCAACTTTCTAAAATAATGGTGGACAACAGTGTGGCAGCAGTTAGGCAGTGTAAGTAGTAACCAACCAAAGTATTATTGTACTACTTCACTAGCTCAATAAAAAACACATTTTTAGAAACAACAAAGGAATTGAATATGTATTGATGTCAAGCAGTTTGTTTAGCCAGAGAGTATACATAATATTTGGTTTAGCTGAATGTGAGAAGCTAGCTAACCTAATGTTAGTTAGCAAACGTTGTGGCAGGGCATAGCTAGGTAAATTCTAAACAATGTAATGCAAAAAATATAAATGTGGCTAGTGTACATAATCTCAAATGAATCTGTTGATAAGTGAGAGAACTCTGCACAGATAACACGAGAATAGCTAATTTTGCATTTTGATTTGTTTGACAAAGTAGAGGAGCAGACATTGTTGTTTAGCTAGCTAGCTGGTTTATGTCCATAAGGCCAAGTCTCCTGTGATGAGGAACCTAGACTGTAGTCCTACTATCTTTGCCTATGTGACTCCAACAGTCCATTGCCCCCCAGAATGGATCTTTCTGTATCATTGACCTTATGATGGACTACAGGATAAATGAATGGGTTGTTTTACAGGTCAGCCATAGTAGTATGGCACCCCTGGAGCAAATTAGTGCCTTGCTCAAGAGCCCATCGAAAGATGTTTCACCATGTCAGCTCGGGTAATCAAACCAGATACCTTTCTGTTACTGGCCCAACGCTTTCTGTTACTGGCCCAACGCTTTCTGTTACTGGCCCAACACTCTGCTGCCCACATTTCACTTAATTTAATTTCACATTTCACATTTGGAGCACATTTCACTGCACCTGTCCGGTATTCAGTATGTGAATTTTTCTCCTGTTAAATCCTTTAATGAAGTCACAGTGATTGACAACTGACATTGAGTGTGGAGTTGGACAGGGGCAAATTCATGTTTCCAGAAATGAAACAAACAAATGAAATAAAGTCCATAGGAGAAAGTATTTTGTCCTAGTGTGATGCACAGACTTGGTCCAGAGAGGTTGACACATCCAAGCCTCTTGCTTATAATCACATTGTTTTATTTTTGGTCCACGCTTCAGTAGCCATTGCTGCATGATGATGATTGATTGATTTGCTGACAATTAAGCTTAATTATGATTCAGAAGAAAAAAACAAATTTAATGCATCACTGATTGAATTAATTAGAGGAAATTACATTGTCCAAGTTTGAAACTAAAAACGAATTATTGACTTCATTATTGCTATATTATCTGATTCTATTTTGTCCTGAAGTTCACTTCAGTGCCAAAGGCAATTAGCGTTCAATTTCTTTATTGGGGCAGTCAACAACACAAGGTCACTGACTCCTTTGACTCATACAAATCAAATACCAGAGCAACTACATAAATAACTTGATGTCTGTTTCGCCATCACCCAACACTGAGATAATCTCAGACATGGAGAAAGTCGCACATCTACCCCACTGATTTCCTAATGACTTTTTTGTATTTGGCATTGATTATTTTTTATAATCAACTATTGTGACCTTTGCATGGTTAGACAAACACATTAAAACAATCAGAGAAGAAAGATTGGGCTTAATAATTTCCTGAAATGCCCCTTAAAAGTATGATAGCATCTCCCCGACTGATAATAATGTGTATGGTAATTATCATTGGGTAATTATCTCAAACCGACCCTCACTACCAGGTCGATGGTTATTCTCCAGAACTGTTGCCCTTCATTAGTAAGGACATGAAAGACTGGAGAGTGCTGCTATGGGCAGTGTTATTTAGATGACATTTGATAGAATGAAAATGGTTACACAATGATTAGTCCTTTGACCTGTCTACTACTTTGATATCAAATTAATTTTGACAACAGATATAGATTTCAACATCACTTTAACACATTATTTTCCTTTCGGTCTTATGTAAGAAACAATTACAGCAACAAAACAATTAATCTAAACTTAGTCTGTGTCACCCTTTCACATTAGTGATTCATTAATCAAGTACCATGAAATCCCCCTGTCTACTATGGCAACCATGAGTAGCCTATTCTGATCCCCTTTTCACAGTGGTTTAAAGTGCAGCTGTGAGTTAGGCTACAGACACACAGTGCAAAGACATGCATCAGATCTGACGACCCAACATCACAGAACCATTTAAATCGGACTATTCAATACAGCTGTTTGAGACAGGTCCATTGGCAAGTGTCAGTAACTATTTGTCAAATTTACAAACATAATTGGTTCTATTTAGGAATCTATTAATTGTGTTTTTGTAAAACATTTAGTGTTAACATGGTCATGGTCAGTCTATATACATAAACTTCCAATAAGAGGAGGAACAGTATAATAAGTAAGCCCCTGAATTTGAACCGAGGTGAAATATGTCCTGTAGTTATGCCTCCTGTCAGTCCATTCCTTCAGAGAGTTTGAGACTCGCCAGTTCAGATCTGCAATTTGGTTTAAATGACAGTTAAAAATTGCAATAGTCAGCCCCCGGTGAAATTTGCCTTGACAGCACAGACATAAAAAAAGTGAGAACGGATGACTCCACGTCCAGATAATAAGTAATAACAATGTTAGTTTCAATAAGAAAAGCCAGAGCTGGATTCAAATGCAATATTCATTTTAGGAAGGTGAGCGGAAAAGGCACACACACACAAAACAATCTACCAGATCCTTCATATAGCAATAGTCTTGTCTTATCCCTCAGGCTAGGGCCAGGCTAACATCTCAATGCAGCAATTATCTGCTGTAATGACGGCAGTTCAAATAAGCCTGGAGATTTTATTAAACCAAATGAGAGAATCATCTGTGTATTATCACCTTGTGATTGACAGTGACAAGTGTTGGGCAGACACGGATGTGAGCATGATGAAGAAGCTCCCAGCAAAGCTCTCGATAATGTTACCCCTGATAAAGTTGCCCAGGCAGCAAGAGCCTCAGCCAGCAAACGAAGGAGAAGGATCTCCATGCATATTAATTCCAATTGTCAGATCCCGCCGTGACAGTGGGGGAGAGATGGGGGAAGGGGGTTAGTGTAATCTGCTGGGTCAACCCCTGATACCTAACACTCACTGACTGGCATTTTACACAACTAATGAAAAAGAAATCCATTGTGCTGATCATGTGCATAGATTACACTATATAATAATGAAAATAAATATTCATAATAAAGGTAAAGGTCACTTTGTGAAACTGCTAAGCTTCCTAAGCTGCAACCTTTACATGAGCAGTTGTCTGATTCCTCTGGTAAAATGGGAGGGGGAGAAGCATGTCAATGCTTTAACCCTGAAGGGGCAAAGAGGAGAGCCAACATTCTACAGTCCTGCTTTCTTTGCTCCGAGGGGGGTATATGTCTCACCTTAGCAAGCAGTAGGCCTACTGATGTTCCGTTGATGCCACTCAGTACAGAGCTGAGGCACATAGTGCCAATTTTATTGTCCTGAAATGAATGATCCACTCAGTGTTGTTTTTCCAAATGCCAATATAGCAGGTCTCAAAGGTCAGCAGACATATATTGAAAAGGAGAGGATCAAAGCCACTGTCTTCTCTCTGGGTGTAAAAACCATGTCCAGAGCCATATCCAGCCAAATCAATATGGGAAATAGACTCTACTTCTGTGTAGACACCTGCTTTTCCTGTTCAGGTCACCTGGGCTTCCTCAGACCTATAGGAGAGGGGGGCGGAGGGATAGATGGGTGGAGGGAGACATCAGCCCAGTACGATCACTCTGAAGGACACCATGAGTATTATTGCTCGCTGAGACTCAAGCGAGTGAGAACCTACTGCATATGCATCACAGCTAGGCTGGCATTTATTAGTGCCATGCACTAAGTACAGGCCGTGTTATTGGATTTGAATATCAGCTCCCAGCCACATTCCTCGGCCCTAGAAATATATTAAGATGAAGCAATCTCATTTAATAACACCCAAACTAATAAAAGGAGAGCGGATTGGAAATTAAATTTATGAATATTGCTCGGCAGCAGGAGTGATCCAAAAATCCCAGCTTCAGTGGTCTGTCATCTCCAATGCAGACAGTTCTTGTGCTGTCATAAGCCCAGGCACTAAAAATATTTGAGTTTGAGTGTCTGTTGAGATTCAGAAAAAAAAGTCATGTCTGAGATTCTCCGAAATCATACATTTACTCTAATATGATGTTTATAAAGGAAAGCCATACATGTGGACTAGCTGTTTTCATGTCATAAACAATGTAGATCTGTCTGGACAGAACTTTTCACTACAGGCCAAGTCACAAGAATATGCAACCAAAGAAAAAGTGCAATACGGCATGTTCTAAACACATTTGTCAATGTAGAATAATGGTCTATAGTCCAAGATCACTGTTATTCTTACTGTCATTAGGCTATGGTCTTTTCATATCCAATCCTGGAAGACAGCTGGGGGAACAGGAGATGAACATGACATTTCCACAATACTTTTTATCAATTAGATCATACCTTTGACCTGTAATTATCAGTCTATTCCAGTGGCATGAAACCTGCTTCTCCTCGCTGTATTGTCGATGGACATTCTGCCAATGTATTTCCTTGCTTTGTGTGTCATGGGGAAACTGAGTGACATCTGTTTGTGATGTTGCGCACGCTATGCTTTCAACTGCCAAGAAGTCTGCTTGTCTGTGTGCGTAATAGTTGTGTCCCGGTGGAGCGGTGACTGTCACTCATTATACGGGCAGTCGAACTGCCAGGCATCGATATACACGTATATCTTACTCTGCACTTCCACAAACTTTCATCAACAGATGCAGCCACTACGATTGATTAGTTAGCAGCAGCAGGCAAGTCATTGAGCTATTCTCTTTGGAAACATTTATTTATATGTGTATGTCGATAACTTAGAAGTCCATTACTGTGATTACCTTTGAGGGTTGGCTGAACAGCAGATGTTCAAGGACAACTCATTCCATTTTACTCAGTTAAGAGTGAGTAGTGACTGGTGCCAATATAGAGAACACTGGAGAAAGAGAGAGCGAGAGAGAGAGAGACTCATATAAAATGTTATAATAACACACAGATTATCAAGATATAATTTGATAAATCAACCTGTGCCTAGTGGTGGACAGTTTCTATTTTGATAATCAAGCCATTTTATGAAATGTAGCAATATCCAATATCACTGGAGGGCGCCCTAAGACAACGATATGCAAAGCTGCAGTTATGATAAAAAAATACCCAGTTCCATAAATACCCAGTTGTCAGCTATAGTGAACAGAGGATAGTAGAGAGTGGACCGATCGCCTTTAAATGAGTCAGAAATAAATCCAGTAGGCCCATATTCTCACATCTCTGTTTATAGGCCTAATTTACAAATGGCCATGTTTTACAATGTAATTTACTAAAATGAAAATACTACAAACTGGCCTTTTTAATTGGGCTATTTAATTCAAAATGAAATGTGTTTCTTTCATACATGTTTTTCCATTGTTATATGCATGCACTTGTTTAAATCGATGTTAAGAGAAGGATGAGTTTGGACAATACATTTTATGTGACAGAAAATTCATGAATAAAGAAAATACATGATTGAAATATCCGGTTGATAAGGCTATTTCTATAGTTTAAATAATATCAATTCAGCACAAACTGTATTCTTATTTTACTGAGGAGATCATAACACTGTTCTTTATTTTTTAATTAGCTCATTTTCTCTCTTGAATCAATATATCACAAGTACATGTCTGTTGCGGATACAGACAGTCTGCCCATTAACTACACGCCTCATGCTTCTTATCTAAAAACGGTTTTATTAAAATTAAGTCAGAACACAAAATGGTATTTAAAAAGTTTAAGTGAAACAATTTGCATTGGGAGTGGGTGAAATGCTAATTCATTCTCTCACTAAGCCCCACAATCATTCTCATCCATTTTGGTGGCTGATTGTTTTCCACATGGTTGCCTTCATTCATTAAAGCACATTTATAAACATAAAGAATGTCTCAGTATTAATATTTCTGCTTTTTGTTAAAGCTCAATCAACCATAATGTCCTAATATTTTCTATGTGAACCTCATTTCACATGATCTCACTACTCAAGAAATGAGTGTCCCATAAGGGATTTATTTCATCTAGGCCTATTGGGATTATTGAATTAAATTAAACCAGACACTTACCGCAGGCGGAACAGGGCTACACTATCCACTTAAAGGTAGGCCTACTCTTGAGTATGATTTAGGCAAACACATTAGGCAGCAAATGCTTTTCATCTGTAGAGGCTACTCCATAATTCATTCATTAAGAAAGAGCGTCAAAGTGCCTATAGGTAAACAGAAAGGTCACGTGTTGAAGGGATCTTTAGTAATTACTTTACAACCATGTTTACACGCAGACGACATGGCCAATGTGTTGTTTGTTTATGAGGCTACATAGCATTTTTAAATATAAAATTAGGCCAATGCCTTATAAACAACAGGAACATAACAGTGTAATTACACTGCCGCTGAGAGGTAACAGTGGTTGACTGACTTAAAACAACATAACATAGAAATTGTGATTTTTAGAATACAATACTGTCAGAGCAAAGTAATTTCTTTCAAACAGAATGGGAAATAACATCTACTTTCAGTGGGTACATCGACATTATCCTATAGCATACAATGACTGTTTTACATAGGTCTATAATAGACTACTAGAAATACTTTGCCATGCAACAGATACACAATTTTATAATATCTATAATGAACTATAATATAACAATGCACTGAAATGTGCTAATGGAGGTAATTATAGAGTCAACTAATGCATCTCCTGATAATCCTTTCGATCACCAGTAGGTGGCAGGCTTTATCCACGGTTGGAGGCTCCTTCAGTCTGAGCGGAACTCCTGTGCCCCAGTGGTGCTGTGATGTTGGTTTCCTGAAACCTTGCTGCTCTCGCCTGTGAAATGCATTCCCATTAAAAGGCCCTTTAAAAGCCAACACCAGTGCTATAACGATCATCTCCCTGTTTCCCAAGCCTGGGAATGCAGGCAGGCAGGCAGTACAGTGCCACACAGGCAGACATGTGGTGACTGCCGCAAACAAAGGCATGGCACTCTCCTCCTCCCCTAACCCATGTTAAAGGCCTGCCAGAGGCAATTACACCCACAGCCCAGTGTGAGGTCTGAGAGACCCCAATCACCACTAACAAGATCAAGGGTAACACTCACTCTCCTCTCCCCCAACACCTCTCTCTCGCTCTCTCTTTCACTCCCACTCTCTCTCTCTTTCTCCCCCTTTCTCTCTCTCTCGCTCTCTCTCTCATGGGAACACTCTGAAATTATGACACCTTTTGAGTGGCTGTGAAAAATATACAGCTTGGTTCAAGTCACTGTGTGCTGCATAAATAACATCACAGACAGGTGACTATTATACTTCTCTAGAAATGCCATCTGATTTCACCCTTTTGTCACTTGAAGTTCTAAGCAATGATTACTACATCGACAGCAGAAACGGACTAAAAGGATGTGTTATTACTAGTCAACAACACACACGATGTTGGTCTGTCTTACTCCACCTGTTTACCTCACAAATTAGTCTGGCGTTTAGAAACATAGTGACCTAATGAACCTAATGGAAAACACCGACATGCAGCTTTTCCACCTCTTGAAAGTAACGGGTAACCAGTAAAAGTCACACGACTATCTGAACTCAGTGGCAAAGGCTATAAGGTCAGCATCCCTCACAGAGCAGGTCTTTCGAGGTCTCAGCTTGTTGCATCTGGATTCTGGTTTCTAAAAACACTAATTTAGTCACTGTTGCTAACAAACAAGCGGTTCAATTATGCCCTACTCATCTCATCTAATTTGGTGTGTGTGTCTGTGTGTGTGTTTGGACATTGGCCAGGGAGGGAAACCATATCCTTGTACCCTGATCTGATCCTGCCATGAATACACTCTCTTTGTCATGCAGCAGCTCAATGTGTGTGTGTGTGTGTGTGTGTCTGCTTGCCTGTGTGTGTCTGCCTTAAGCAGGGCTCACATGCCTCCTCTGATACCTCAGTCAGTGGGAACGGATGCTTCATGCCCTCACACCAAACACCGATCTGGCAGCTCGCTAAATAATTTGTGCTTCTTTACTGGGGTCATTGGATAGAGAAGGCAACGCTGTGAATAATTAATCCACAGACACAATCTGAGCAGCCTGCTCCTGTTTCCTTTCCTCCAGGTTTTAGCAGGATTGTCTGGCTGCACTGTTCTGTTCTGTATTGTCTGGCTGCACTGTTCTGTTCTGTTCACATCATTCATACATACACCTTGTGTCTAATTCATTTTGATGGGAATAATTACAATAAAAAGACAGGGAAGGCTGGTGGTGGTGGTGGTGGTGGTGGTGATGTGTCCTGAGCATGACCCACAGAGGAACCAGAAAAAGAACACAGACAGACACGCTGCTCAGCCACAAAATGTATTTTCATTTCAAGTTACAAAAATAAAACAAAGGCCCATTACCATGGGGCTTGTATAGCTACATAATTACCTTTCATTATTCAGTACACAGTTGATACCCACCACAGTGTAGGTTGAAAGAAGTACAGTTGTTCGTGTTAAGGTTGAAATGAGGTATTTTATTGATATTGCTGTGTCGTCTCAGATCTGACGCTTACAAACACTGAGTGCTGGAACTGAGCATGATGGTCTCAAAGAATACTAATGCCATGTTGCGTGCTGTTATAGAGGGAGTTGTAGACAGAGCAGGGTAAATGGTTAGATGGCTGGAACACAAGTAGAACCATGCCCTGCAGGGTTAACTACATTGTTTTGGCAGCCCAGAGCTAAGTCTAATTTTTGCTTTCCCATCATCATAAAACCCCAACTCACATTTGGCTGTCCACTAGCTCACGGATATGATTCCACATGGACTTAATGTGTCACATTGACTTATACTCTTATTTTGTCATTCCACAGTAGTGACTAGGAGCAGTGTTATTTAACAGGGGCCAGGACCTGATAAGCCCCTAGCATGGCTGTCACAACATCCAGGAAATAAGTGGAGAAAATCACACAACCCTGAGTCCACTCATGGAAGTTCATGGATGACCTACTGTATGCTATCCAAAGAGAGAGTCAGGTAAGCCATGGCTTTCAGAGTGTATGACCCTTTAGGATAGAGAGTAGTAGGGGCTAGGTGTAAAGGACACTAAGATATTATTGAGTCATTAATAGAAGTAGGCCTATGATGCCAAGGCATGAGGGACACCATTCAGCCCTTAATCATCTTCATGTCAACTGGGAGTTCTGACACTTGTGTATACTGCAGATAATGGTCTTTTCCCCAACATATATCTATGACGTAAAGCTCTGTAACAAATGTGACATTATGTTGCTAGATGGTGGCGTCATGGCTCATCATATACTGACATACTGACATATACTGACATATACTTCTACTTGATATGGATAGAGAGCTTTATGATCAAACTCTCTCACTGGTAGTTGGGGTATAGCACATCTTGGGCATTAACACCATGCAATACAGTCTACTAAGTAAGAAAGTCTGAGTGGAGTCATAGGGGTTTGTGGACATCTTGGACCATATGAAAATGAGTCTTGAACCATTGTCTGTATGACATTTGTTAATAATGTTGAATGGCCTCAATATCAGGATCACCTCATTCATTGCCTCCATCACACTATCTACACATGGCAGTAGTAATACACCAAATGTCCGTTTGCTCACTGCTATTAAACCAGAAAAAACAAGACCGAGATTCATGTTTCAGAAGAGAAATCAGAGGCAAAGAACTACAGGTATGAAAATGTTTCTGTGGGATATGTCTTTGACTGGTTAGGATCTCAGGCAGGCTGTCCAAGCCAGTTGCATAGTACAATAAGAGATTGAGAAACAGAGGAGTGAGAGAGAGGGAGAAAATATCCCTCCCGACCGTCAGATAACCACACCAGCTTGGATCTGTCCAATCGCATCAACCGTTACCCATTATCCTTCCTAAGTAGACCCGGCCCTCGCCACATCCTCCACTGGTTTAGGGGACTTCCTGTTTGCTGGAAAACAGCACAGACAAATTACATAATTACAAATGGCGGCCCCAGAACTACGTGAGAGGGTGCTGTCCCTGCCACTCCCTAGACCTCAAAACTCTGAAGCTGCTAATTTTGTTTCAACCCAAAACAAGCTGAACAACATGACAATGACCAGGCTTTGTCTGTCTCCACACGAAATGGTCTCAGGGGTTTGGCTCATTCTGAGAGACTGCAGATTTATGCTTATCCACTTTATGTTCCGTTATTGTCAAGCAGTTATGAGAATAAACTGGATGTAATATAAGAATGCAGTTATGAGAATAAACTGGATGCAATATAAGAATGTAGTTATGAGAATAAATTGGATGTAATATAAGAATGTAGTTATGAGAATAAACTGGATGTAATATAAGAATGTAGTTATGAGAATAAACTGGATGTAATATCATAATGTAGTTATGAGAATAAACTGGATGTAATATAAGAATGTAGTTATGAGAATAAACTGGATGTAATATCATAATGTAGTTATGAGAATAAACTGGATGTAATGTAAGAATGTAGTTATGAGAATAAACTAGATGTAATATAAGAATGTAGTTATGAGAATAAACTGGATGTAATATAAGAATGTAGTTATGAGAATAAATTGGATGTAATATAAGAATGTAGTTATGAGAATAAACTGGATGCAATATAAGAATGTAGTTATGAGAATAAACTGGATGCAATATAAGAATGTAGTTATGAGAATAAACTGGATGCAATATAAGAATGTAGTTATGAGAATAAATTGGATGTAATATAAGAATGTAGTTATGAGAATAAACTGGATGCAATATAAGAATGTAGTTATGAGAATAAACTGGATGCAATATAAGAATGTAGTTATGAGAATAAACTGGATGTAATATAAGAATGTAGTTATGAGAATAAACTGGAAGTAATATGTCCATGAATGTGCATTTATTTGGAGCAACTTTGTCCTCTTTTGTACTTTACATGTTGGGGTGCAGGCAGCAGGATGGCGCTAGGTTTGGCTTTTGACAGCCTTTATCCTGACTTCCTCAGTCTAGGGTCTAGCTTAAAGACATCTAATGAGGAAAAAGCCAGTCAAATAGAGAAAGCTGGGCCTGGCCACACTTTAGAGGACTGGGATGGGATATGCCAGTTCTATCCAACTGTATCAAACAAGATATTGTTCACTAGATTTACCATGGACAAGTTTGCCAGTGTACTGTTCTGCTAGGGTTGTAGGATTGTCATAGCACTAACACTGATGTTATTCTGTAGGTACACCTAGTGCATACCTAGTTTAAAAAGATACAAATTAGAAAAGTGTCAACAGTCACCTTGGTAGATTGTCGCCTAGACACTATCCTTCTCCCTCCCAGTACATCAACACATCAATATTGGGATGGAGATGATGGAGACCTCCAGAGCCCTCATATGTGTGGAGGCTGTTACACAGATGGCACTCTGACCATGCACACATACTGTATATGGGTGCTCAGTTTTGCCAGTGAACTGTAATGAATTGTCTGGTGATCTTTTCAGTCTCCTGACCATTAGCAGCCTGTGAACACTCACTAATATGAGGCGCAGGCTTCATTTTCCAGGCCTCTGATCTCACAAAGCAGCGGGCGCCTAATTCACTACAATGAAATGGGCCATGATTACTGAGGCAGAGATTTAATATATCATGGAAAATTAGGTTGATTTTAATAAATGACCCATCCCGTTGAATAGCCCACATATGCTTACCATGGAGGAGGAGATGTGCCAATGGGGAGGGCGGGCTATTTTAACATGCGTGTTAGAAGATAGGGTTGAGGAGGGTATAGTGGGACAACAGTCAGCAAACCGACCCGGGAAACAACCTGATAGAAGTCAGCACTGCCTGATATGCTTCTGTTTGGTGCCGGGTGTGTCTTCATGAGCAATGGAGGTACAATTTAAGCAATGGGGTTTGCTTCAGTCTTCTCAATGGCTTGTATGGACTATTACTTTTAGGAGTTTATCTGGTTGAAATTCCATATATAACCCCCTGCCCTCCCAAACCCACCCCCCCTCTAAGTTGGAACACAGTGGAATACTCATGTCAAAATAGCACACAGTAAATAAAATATTATTTGGTGCGTTTTCAACATGTAATGCAAAGTGCATTTTACTTTTATGACAATATATTTTCCTTATGATGGAGGGTGAGGTAGAGAGAAGTAGAAATGCCTTCATAAATCATTCTTCATGTTCCAACTCAAAATAGCGCTCACATGATAAACGCTCCCAGTTTACTGGAACCTAGTTGAACTGTGAACAATGAGCCTGTGTGTGTCTGTGTGTGTCTGTGTGCGTTTGTGTGTGTACTGTGTGTGTGAGGCAAATCTGGAAGCAGTTTATGGCCAGCCACACCACACTCTATGATTTGACAAACTGTGTCAATCCTAGTCTTTAAAGGACTGCACAACATGGAGGGCATCCGAGAGTCATGGTTCCGACGTTCTATTGTTCCATCTGTGAGTTCCATTGTTCCATCTGTGGGACGGTAACATTCCACAGCAACCATCACACCATTCACTTCTCTCCAAGTACTTATTCTTTCTCTCCCTGCTGCCTGCTATAGTCAGACACATGAGAGGTCTGGTTAATTTGTGACTGTGGCGGTACACATTATCAATATCTGTGACTTACTGTACTGGCGCTAACCCCAGACAAACACAATCATCTGGAAATGGATGATTTAAATGATAGGAAGATATCTCTATATCACATATTCCTATTTAATGTGTCTGGCAATGTGACTGTGGTGCATTGTCAAGAATTGTTATTTTCTTAAGAAATGTATTTGAGAAATAGAATCAAAGAATACAGTGCATTTGATATTGTGATGTTGATATGATGTACAGTATATTTATTAATAACAGCTCTGCTGCAGAACTTTAGTCAAATGTATTAGCTGTGATATTGCATAGCACTGTGCATACAATAAAGACAAATCCTGTGTTTGTAAAACCATAAAACTTCATTGAAATCAATTTGTCAAATACGTGACATTTAAAATGAAACCTGGTGGTATACTGCTGTAGTCAACATCAAAATGAATTTACCATACAGTACAGTTCTCACATACAAGGAAGAAGTTGATCAATCATATAAAACATTAGTCTTTGTTGTACTATATTTACTGATACATTATGTTCAGTGTTTGTCTTTCAACTGAGCAAAGCAGAAATCCCAAAACAGAGTGTAATAAAATCACAGCATTACTCAGTCATATTCCACACGACCCATTCTGTTCTCTATACTTCCATTCCAGATAAATATGAAACCATCCAAATGGAGAAATTCATGCTTGAAGCAAAGGAACTAATCTCCTTCTGCCTGTTTCACTCCTCTGTATTTAATTGATAGAAATTGCACGCATCAAAGAAAACGCACACTGAGATTTAATGGGCATAAAATGGACATTAGCATTTTAAAGAGTTGGATTAACACATTAATCCAGGCAATTTTCATCCAGCTCCTTCCAATGAGATGGTCACAGCCACACAGGCCCCTAATGGGGTTTAACTGGCGTTCTCATTTAGCTCCGCTTACAGGGATAACGCCAAACTTTTAGTTTTTAGGAAGGGGAACGAAGGGCTTAATTCCTCCTCTGACTCTTTGAAAAGCAAGGTTTTATTAGAAATGAACAGACGTTCACATGACACATTACACAAGTGGTACAGGAGTGAGTGATGTGGGACATGCTGAAGGTTCGTAGCTGTAGCTGTGGCTGAGACGTGAAGGCACCAGATTCAGATGGTCTATCTGCTGCTTAGGGAAACTGAGATGTGGTCGCTGTAACAGAAGAACACTCTGGAGTAGGTTTGCCATCATGTACATGCTGCTAACATCTGTGGTTGGTGTGTTGGTCTTGTGGAAAGGCTCAGTGCATTGTTGAGTACAGAAGCGAGTACGTGAAGACTGGTAGGCTTACATGAAGTACAGTAGGGCTGTCCAAGAGCAGCAACGTATTCTTACTCTGCTCACCACGAGACACACAGATGAGACTCATTTTCATCGATTTGCTGCGGATGTCGTTGTAGAGATGGGACAGCAGCAGTAGATCAGTGCTCTTCAATGCTCTACCAGTGAGACATGCTCATGTGTTTGTGGTGTTGAGGAGAGGATCGAGCAGAAAGTGACGGCTGGGAGGTCCCTGAGGGGTGCGGGATGTGTTTCATGTGCGAGGGACAGAGTCATCACTATCACGCACGCAGCAGCAGCATACCACCCATGCTACGATCCAACATCAATAACATGAAGTCCCTCCATGGTGGTGTTTAGACGACACGCAGCGTCTCGTGATGCAACATGTCCCCCACAATGGTACACGCTTTAATTTCCCTTCCCAACACAGACGCTCTTCCCTTTTGTTCTAGTCATTTACACCACATTTTATGCACACACAACATGTAAGCCTTGGTGTACCTCCATGCTAAGAGAATGTAATATGTAGGTCATCAAACAGAGAGACTCGACTGGGAAGAGGAGGGAGATGTTGTTTGTGAGAAGGGAGGAAGCCTCCGGAGAGGAGGACTGGAGGGGGGGACAAGAGAACGAACAAACAAGAGCTCCTTCTTTCGACAAACTGTTAAAACGTACTTACAGTGAGTGGGCTGTTGTCACCAGGTAGAACTACAGAAATACCCCCCATCTTCCTCTCCGGTGAATACTTTATGTTATACCTCGCATTCACCTCCTCGATCCTCCCTGTGCCATTATCGCTCCTACATGAGATTGCACTCAAGACAATGTCAGGAATTCTTTATTACATGGATTGTGAAAATTAAACACGGTTTCTGAATGAATAAACAACAGTCTGGAGCTTTTTAGAGTGAATCTCCCTTTTTGGGGCACACATTATTAGAACAGTATTATTACTATTTAATCTTGAGGAGTTGTCACTGACATCCCTGATCACACACAGCATATAGACCAACACTAGGGACAGAGAGCTCTCAACTCCTCCTGACTGATCCTGGGCTGAGTGCTTCTTTTTTAGAAGGATGTTGTGACGTAAATGACCTTTGGAAGGCAACACGGATGACATGTGACCAGACAGGGAACACATCCTGAGTGATTTTAAACCTTACCTCTGCATAACTCTGTCTGGAAGTGTGGAAGTCAGCACTTTACCCTCGAGGGATGGGATCACCACAGCATGCCATTGTGGTGTATTCATATCTTACATATCTTAAAGTATTTTATTAGGATGGTCATGAAAATAGACCCAGTGGCTGGACATGAGCACTTTTAAACCATAATGAATAAGAAAGGGGGCCTGATCCTAGATCAGCACTGCTACTCCGAGACGCTTTGTGAATACAGGCCCTGATCAACATGGTGGCCGTCTTGTCCCTAAATGCTCCCACTCTGCTGACAGTGATAAATATCTCAGTCGTCTATCTACAGTACATACCATTCACACACATGTGAAACAGACAATGAGCTTAAGAGGAACAGGAGAGACCCTAGACCTCCACCTTCAAATAAGCTAAGCGTCAGTATGGAGACAAAGTAGAGTCGCAACTCAACGGCTCAGACACAAGAGGTATGTGGCAGGGTCTACAGTCAATCACGGATTACAAAAAGAAAACCAGCCCCGTCGCGGACAAGGATGTCTTGCTCCCAGACAGACTAAACAACTTCTTTGCTCGCTTTGAGGACAATACAGTGCCACTGACACAGCCCGCTACCAAAACCTGCGGACTCTCCTTCACTGCAGCCGACGTGAGTAAAACGCGGCTGGGGATGCTCAGATGCGGAGACCAGCTGGCTGGTGTGTTTACGGACATATTCAATCAATCCTTATCCAAGTCTGCTGTTCCCACATGCTTCATGAGGGCCACCATTGTTCCTATTCCCAAGAACGTTAACTGAGCTAAACAACTACCGCCCGTAGCACTCACTTCCGTCATTATGAAGTGCTTTGAGAGACTAGTCAAGGAGCATATCACCTCCACCCTACCTGACACCCTAGACCCACACCAATTTGCTTACCGCCCCAATAGGTCCACAGATGACGCAATCGCAACCACACTGCACACTGCCCTAACCCATCTGGACAAGAGGAATACCTATGTGAGAATGCTGTTCATCGACTATAGCTCAGCATTTAACACCATAGTACCCTCCAAACTTGTCATCAAGCTCGAGACCCTGGGTCTCGACCCCGCCCTGTGCAATTGGGTACTGGACTTCCTGACGGGCCGCCCCCAGGTGATGAGGGTAGGTGAAAACAACTCCACTCCGCTGATCCTCAACACTGGGGCCCCACAAGGGTGCGTTCTGAGCCCTCTCCTGTACTCCCTGTTCACCCACGACTGCGTGGCCATGCACGCCTCCAACTCAATCATCAAGTTTGCAGACGACACTACAGTGGTAGGTTTGATTACCAACAACGATGAGACGGCCTACAGGGAGGAGGTGAGGGTCCTCGGAGTGTGGTGTCAGGAAAATAACCTCACACTCAACGTCAACAAAACAAAGGAGATGATCGTGGACTTCAGGAAACAGCAGAGGGAGCACCCCCCTATCCACATCGACGGGGCAGTAGTGGAGAGGGTAGTAAGTTTTAAGTTCCTTGGCGTACACATCACGGACAAACTGAATTGGTCCACCCACACAGACAGCATGGTGAAGAAGGCGCAGCAGCGCAGCAGTGCCTCTTCAACCTCAGGAGGCTGAAGAAATTCAGCTTGTCACGAAAAGCACTCACAAACTTTTACAGATGCACAATCGAGAGCATCCTGTCGGGTTGTATCACCGCCTGGTACGGCAACTGCTCCGCCCACAACCGTAAGGCTCTCCAGAAGGTAGTGAGGTCTGCACAACACATCACCGGGGGCAAACTACCTGCCCTCCAGGACACCTACACCACCCGATGTCACAGGAAGGCCATAAAGACCATCAAGGACAACAACCACCCGAGCCACTGCATGTTCACCACACTATCATCCAGAAGGCGAGGTCAGTACAGGTGCATCAAAGCTGGGACCGAGAGACTGAAAAACAGCTTCTATCTCAAGGCCATCAGACCGTTAAACAGCAATCACTAACATTGAGTGGCTGCTGCCATACATGTAAAAAAATGTATCACTAGCCACTTTAAACAATGCCACTTAATACAATGTTTACATACCCTACATTACTCATCTCATATGTATATACTGTACTCTATACCACCTACTGCATCTTGCCATCTTTATGTAATACATGTATCACTAGCCACTTTAAACAATGCCACTTAATATAATGTTTACATACCCTACAATACCCATTGCATATGTATATACTGTAGTCGATACCATCTACTGCATCTTGCCTATGCCGTTCTGTACCATCACTCATTCCTATATCTTTATGTACATATTCTTCATCCCTATACACTTATGTGTATACGGTAGTAGTTGTGGAATTGTTAGGTTAGATTACTCGTTGGTTATTACTGCATTGTCGGAACTAGAAGCACAAGCATTTTGCTACACTCACATTAACATCTGCTAACCATGTGTATGTGACAAATAAAATGTGATTTGATTTGATGAGGGATGAGTGTTCACATTCCAATGGTAATCACTCTGTCACGGTCATCACTTTGACTGCAGCCAGAAAAACACCTTAGCTTGGCTCAACCCCATCCAAAACGTCAAAAACAAATCGACAACACCACCCACCACTGCCATTCCATTCTCAATGGATAAATCACTAAGGCTTCGCCGTGATCCAATCGTTTTCATCCCTTCTCTCCATTGTTAAACCTACAACTGAAATAAAAAATCTGGTACAAATTTACTAAAAGAAGAAAAATAGTGATAAAGGAAAATGTTCACCCAGGGGGCAAACAATGGGCTGGATATTTCAAACCTTATCCAAGCTCTGTTTTCCTTTCCGGCGTTTTGTGTCACAGCTATCTACTCTGTCTGATGTGCATTAGCAGCTTGAGCGATAGCCAAGGCACTTGAACAGACTAAAGGACCAGAAATGTACTGCAAAGTGCTCGTCTTTTGACATGCCTTGGCCGAGGTTCCAACAGCATCGAAACGTGGGTAAGCTCTGACGCTTTCAGCCTCCAGATAAGGATCAACTTAAGTCAAAAATCAAATCAAATTGATTTATATAGCCCTTCGTACATCAGCTGATATCTCAAAGTGCTGTACAGAAACCCAGCCTAAAACCCCAAACAGCAAGCAATGCAGGTGTTGAAGCACGTTGGCTAGGAAAAATTCCCTAGAAAGGCCAAAACCTAGGAAGAAACCTAGAGAGGAACCAGGCTATGAGGGGTGGCCAGTCCTCTTCTGGCTGTGCCGGGTGGAGATTATAACAGAACATGGTCAAGATGTTAAAATGTTCATAAATGACCAGCATGGTCAAATAATAGGTCTGGGACAGGTAGCACGTCCGGTGAACAGTTCAGGATTCCATAGCCGCAGGCAGAACAGTTGAAACTGGAGCAGCAGCATGGCCAGGTGGACTGGGGACAGCAAGGAGTCATCATGCTAGGTAGTCCTGAGGCATAGTCCTAGGGCTCAGGTCCTCCGAGAGAGAGAAATATAAAATTAGAGAGAGCATACTTAAATTCACACAGGACACCGGATAAGACAGGAGAAGTACTCCAGATATAACAAACTGACCCTAGCCCCCCAACACATAACCTAGGAAGAAACCTAGAGAGGAACCAGGCTATGAGGGGTGGCCCGTCTTCTTCTGGCTGTGCCGGGTGGAGATTATAACAGAACATGGTCAAGATGTTCAAATGTTCATAAATGACCAGCATGGTCAAATAATAGGTCTGGGACAGGTAGCACGTCTGGTGAACAGTTCAGGATTCCATAGCCGCAGGCAGAACAGTTTAAACTGGAGCAGCAGCACGGCCAGGTGGACTGGGGACAACAAGGAGTCATCATGCTAGGTAGTCCTGAGGCATAGTCCTAGGGCTCAGGTCCTCCGAGAGAGAGAAATAAAGAATTAGAGAGAGCATACTTAAATTTACACAGGACACCGGATAAGACAGGAGAAGTACTCCAGATATAACAAACTGACCCTAGCCCCCCAACACATAAACTACTGCAGTATAAATACTGGAGGCTGAGAAAGGAGGGGTCAGGAGACACTGTGGCCCCATCCGATGATACCCTCGGACAGGGCCAAATAGGAAGGATATAAACCCACCCACTTTGCCAAAGCACAGCCCCCACACCACTAAAGGGATATCTTCAACCACCAACTTACCATCCTGAGACAAGGCCGAGTATAGCCCACAAAGATCTCCGCCACGGCACAACTCAAGGGGGGGTGCCAACCCAGACAGGAAGATCACATCAGTGACTCAACCCACTCAAGTGACGCACCCCTCCTAGGGACGGCATGAAAGAGCACCAGTTAGCCAGTGACTCAGTCCCTGTAATAGAGTTAGAGGCAGAGAATCCCAGTGGAAAGAGGGGAACCGGCCAGGCAGAGACCGTAAGGGCGGTTCGTTGCTCCAGAGTTTTTCCGTTCACCTTCACACTCCTGGGCCAGACTACACTCAATCATATGACCCACTGAAGAGGTGAGTCTTCAGTAAAGACTTAAAGGTTGAGACCGAGTCAGTCAGACACTAGGCTAAGTGGAATCGAATTGTACATAACAGCCCTCAAAGAACTCTCTCTTCCAGTAATTTAATATATACTATTAAAGCCCTGTGCTTGTAACGTTAATGGAAATAAATTAAACAAATTTAAAACAAACAAACAATTTATATTTGTCATTAGTACTGACAAAAAACACCTAAAATGATGCTGTTACACTGTTTTATAGCATTGACATGTATTTTTAATCAGGATCATAGTCAAGATAGATAGGTTTCCTTCCAGCAGAAATCACAAGGTTGTGAACAGGTCTGAATGGTGGAAACAGATTAGTAATAGCCTGTTTAATATAACTAAGCATGGTGTGTGTGTGTATATGTGCATGCTTGGAATAGATCCATCCAGCCAGCCCAGGTCTGATGTGGCTCGCCGGCAGTAGTTGACTCGACAGCCCTGCCAACCGTTGTCATTTCCTGGCAGCTAGATTACTCTTGGGGTGGCATTTTCACAGTTGTCAAGTGAAGATTTAATGGCCAATTATCCTCAGATAAATATATCTCTGCAGAGATGAGGGAACCATCAGACGATTGGGAGAATATGGGTTCTTCTAATTGTTGGGCTAAATAAAGAGGAGAAAAGAGGGACAACATGTCTGGTCAGAGCCCCAGGAGACTGGCTCCCCTTCCTACTACCCATCAACCACCACTTCATCAGACCCGAGACAGAGACGGCTGTGGAACTAGCCTGTTATAAACATCACTGTCTGTACTGTAAATCATGTTACACTCTTACAGTACAAAGTTACATGGCTTCATTAAAAAGGGTGTCACCACTGTTCTCAGAGAGAGAAAGAGACGCCACTGGTCTTTTATTTCCTCTGGCAGCGTCTGTGACAGGGAGGGAAAGAAACTGCTCACTCAGAGGTGACAGAGGTGACAGAGGTGACATCCAGGCCAGTATGACTGTACCGCAGGAGCTGTTTAGAAAGAAAGAAAGAGTTCATGAGCAGGCCAGTGTAGGGTTACGGAAATGACATACAACAAAAGCCCCAACAATTTCCCTCTCGATACCCAACTTCACCACCTTACTCGCCCCCTCCCAAACCCTACCACTCTGAGCCTGCTAGTATAGCCAGGGAAACACGAAGGCTAGCTGGCCTAGCGGTGACAGAAAAAGGCTGGTTTAAGATCTATGTAGGTGGACGTCTATGTCGCTAACAGGTTTGCAGTGTATTGCTGTCTGTCAGTGGGGATCTGGGGTGGCGGGCTGAGTGGCCTGCAGAAATGTCAGCTCAGGTTAATGACAGTGGCAGTCTCAATCACTGTGGCGGGGGAGGGTGTATGTGTGCAGGGTGGTGGAGAGGATTTAATGCCTTTGGCACCAGGAGGCTCTGATAATGATGCTGGGTGGCAGGGTTCACGTGTCCTCTGACTGCAGTGATGATTTAACCCCCTGCTACAAACACAAACACACACAAACTCCTGCCACAGTGAGTCACTGTTCCACTGACATGTGTTACACATGACGAGCCAACATGGGCAGTGGGGCTTATCTGTGTCACTGTGTCATCTCCTCCCAGCCAAGAGTACAAGTATAGCTGGTATGACTCTGAGCTTACTGTAACACTGTACCTTGTGCTCTGGGGTTGAACATCACTGACAATGGCTATGTACAGTGCCTTGCGAAAGTATTCGGCCCCCTTGAACTTTGCAACCTTTTGCCACATTTCAGGCTTGAAACATAAAGATATAAAACTGTATTTTTTTGTGAAGAATCAACAACAAGTGGGACACAATCATGAAGTGGAACGACATTTATTGGATATTTCAAACTTTTTTAACAAATCAAAAACTGAAAAATTGGGCGTGCAAAATTATTCAGCCCCTCAGTGAGTTCAGTGAGGATCTCTGAATGATCCAATGTTGACCTAAATGACTAATGATGATAAATACAATCCACCTGTGTGTAATCAAGTCTCCGTATAAATGCACCTGCACTGTGATAGTCTCAGAGGTCCGTTAAAAGCGCAGAGAGCATCATGAAGAACAAGGAACACACCAGGCAGGTCCGAGATACTGTTGTGAAGAAGTTTAAAGCCGGATTTGGATACAAAAAGATTTCCCGAGCTTTAAACATCCCAAGGAGCACTGTGCAAGTGATAATATTGAAATGGAAGGAGTATCAGACCACTGCAAATCTACCAAGACCTGGCCGTCCCTCTAAACTTTCAGCTCATACAAGGAGAAGACTGATCAGAGATGCAGCCAAGAGGCCCATGATCACTCTGGATGAACTGCAGAGATCTACAGCTGAGGTGGGAGACTCTGTCCATAGGACAACAATCAGTCGTATATTGCACAAATCTGGCCTTTATGGAAGAGTGGCAAGCAGAAAGCCATTTCTTAAAGATATAAAGTGTCGTTTAAAGTTTGCCACAAGCCACCTGGGAGACACACCAAACATGTGGAAGAAGGTGCTCTGGTCAGATGAAACCAAAATTGAACTGTTTGGCAACAATGCAAAACGTTATGTTTGGCGTAAAAGCAACACAGCTCATCACACTGAACACACCATCCCCACTGTCAAACATGGTGGTGGCAGCATCATGGTTTGGGCCTGCTTTTCTTCAGCAGGGACAGGGAAGATGGTTAAAATTGATGGGAAGATGGATGGAGCCAAATACAGGACCATTCTGGAAGAAAACCTGATGGAGTCTGCAAAAGACCTGAGACTGGGATGGAGATTTGTCTTCCAACAAGACAATGATCCATAACATAAAGCAAAATCTACAATGGAATGGTTCAAAAATAAACATATCCAGGTGTTAGAATGGCCAAGTCAAAGTCCAGACCTGAATCCAATCGAGAATCTGTGGAAAGAACTGAAAACTGCTGTTCACAAATGCTCTCCATCCAACCTCACTGAGCTCGAGCTGTTTTGCAAGGAGGAATGGGAAAAAAATGTCAGTCTCTCGATGTGCAAAACTGATAGAGACATACCCCAAGCGACTTACAGCTGTAATCGCAGCAAAAGGTGGCGCTACAAAGTATTAACTTAAGGGGGCTGAATAATTTTGCACGGCCAATTTTTCAGTTTTTGATTTGTTAAAAAAGTTTGAAATATCCAATAAATGTCGTTCCACTTCATGATTGTGTCCCACTTGTTGTTGATTCTTCACAAAAAAATACAGTTTTATATCTTTATGTTTGAACCCTGAAATGTGGCAAAAGGTCGCAAAGTTCAAGGGGGCCGAATACTTTCGCAAGGCACTGTATGTCCCTCCACAGGTTCAAACTTAATAAGGAACCTCACTGTCCCTCTGCAGGACTAATGAGTGTGATGTTAGTGCTGTGTGTTATGAACAACACAAATGTGATGTTACATACCCAACACTACTGATGCAGGTAATGAGAAATTACATCAACAGAGAAAGAGAGCAGTCATCATAATCTCTGCGACATCTTCATAGATTTAATCAGAGCTGACATATGCAAATAGGACCCTCCAAAAAATACATACTAATTATGTTACAAAATATCTGAGTATAGAGTTTCAGCTGAGACATGACAATAAGCGATGGATTTAGCAGAATGATTAAGTTATCCTTCTCATCGGCTCTATCATCATCTTTGTTGTGTACAGTCACAGCTTAACCCTGCCACTCTATTAATTATACCGCAGGCCGCCCTTCAGGTAAATCTAATTTTTATAAAAGATAATATTCTGCTATTTAACCTGAATCACACCACCAAGACATGACTGATTATACCCTCCTGACACACAGAGGAAACCACCAAAAGAGAAAGAGAGAGAAAGAAAGAAAGAGATACTTGTTGATAAACCCCAGGGTGGATTAATTTCCATTAGCCAGATAACAGCAGCCATTCCTTATGACATTAGCCCAGGTTGATGGCCTGAGACCTGAGACCTGGGAGAAAGGGACCGGTAATCTGTTTGTCTGACTGTGGGCCTACAGTGCCTTGCAAAAGTATTCATCTTCCTTGGCATTTTTCCTATTTTGTTGCATTACAACCTGGTAATTTAAATAGATTTTTATTTGGATTTCATGCAATGGACATACACTAAATAACTTGTTTCAAATAATTATAACAAATAAAAAACCCGGAAAAGTGGTGTGTGCATATGTATTTACCCCTTTACTATGAAGCCCCTAAATAAGATCTGGTGCAACCAATTACCTCCAGAAGTCACAGAATTAGTTCAATAAAGTCCACCTGTGTGCAATCTAAGTGTCACATGATCTCAGTATATGTTCTGTTCTGAAAGGCCCCAGAATCTGCAAAACCGCTAAGAAAGGGGCACCACCAAGCAAGTGGCACCATGAAGACCAAGGAGCTCTCCAAACAGGTCAGGGACAAAGTTGTAGAGAAGTACAGATCAGGGTTGGGTTATAAAAAATACCAGAAACTTTGAACATCCCAAGGGGCATTTTAATCCATTATTAAAAAATGGAAAGAATATGGCACCACACAAACCTGCCGAGATGACCGCCCAATAAAACTCACGAACCAGACAAGGAGTGCATTAATCAGAGAGGCAACAAAGAGACCGAAGATAACCCTGAAGGAGCTGCAAAGCTCCACAGCAGCGATTGGAGTATCTGTCCATAGGACCATTTTAAGCCACACACTCCACAGAGCTGGGCTTTACGGAAGCATGTCCAGAAAAAAGCCATTGCTTAAAGAAGAAAATAAGCAAACACATTTGGTGTTCGCTAGAAGGCATGTGGGAGACTCCCCAAACATATGGAAGAAGGTACTCTGGTCAGATGAGACTAAAATTGAGCTTTCTGGCCATCAAGGAAATCGCGATGTATGGCGCAAACCCAACACCTATCAACACCCCGAGATCACCAACCCCACAGTGAAGCATTGTGGTGGCAGCATCATGCTGTAGGAATGTTTTTCATTGGCAGGGACTGGGAAACTGGTCAGAATTGAAGGAATGATGGATGGTGCTAAATACAGGGAAATGCTTGAAGGAAACCTGTTCCAGAGATTTGATACTGGAACGGAGGTTCACCTTCCAGCAAGACCCTAAGCATACTGCTAAAGCAACACTTGAGTGGTTTAAGGTGAAACATTTGAAATGTTTTGGAATGGCCTAGTCAATTCCAAGACCTCAATTCAATTGAGAATCTGTGGTATGACTTAAAGATTGCTGTACACCAGCGGAACCCATCCAACTTGAAGGAGCTGGAGCAGTTTTGTGTTGAAGAATGGGCAAAAATCCCAGTGGCTAGATGTGCCAAGCTTATAGAGACATATCCCAAGAAACTTGCAGCTGTAATTGCTGCAAAAGGTGGCTCTACATAGTATTGACTTGGGGGGGGGGGGGGGGGGGGGGGGGGTGAATAGTTATGCACGCTCAAGTTTCAGTTTTCTTTTTAAATGTTCCTGTTTGTTCCACAATAAAACATGTTTTGCATCTTCAAAGTGGTAGGCATGTTGTGTAAATAAAATGATACAACCCCCCCAAAAATCTATTTTAATTCCAGGTTGTAAGGCAACAAAATCAGAAAAATTCAAAGGGGGTGAATACCTTCGCAAGCCGCTGTATGTGACCACATTTGTCCAACTTGTCTCAGTAAGTCTTAATGTATTGTAATCACAATCATCTAGATCACCAATATACTCCATGTCTTCACCTTCGTCGTTGTCTTCATCATCACCACCTTTATCTGCTAACTCTTCCTCCCATCCCTCCCTCTCGTCTCCTCTCTCCTCCCCTCCTCCCCCAGTAGTGGTGTGTTGGTAAAATCACTGGGGAAGCCAAGCCAGGACAAATAGCCATATTACAACCTATGTGTTGTGATAATTGCGTTGTTTGGTCTATAACCTGATAGTTATGTATACCTTGTGACCGTGTAATATAGGCCTAAGGCCGAGACAATAAGTAGACAGTGGCAGCATAAATTCAGCCACACCTTTGTTTTATCACAAAACCAGAGAGCAACCTCTGTCCTGTGAAGTCCACAAAGCATATTGTATGTAACAAACGGTTACATGACCTACAGCATGGTCATGCAAGTTAATGTTGCAGAAATTTTCGGACTAATAAACAACTATGGATTTAGAACCACGGAGAGTTAGGCTACCACAAGTCGCAAAGAAAACAGAAGATGCCTCCACTATTCCAGCACCATTTCAAATGTACCATTTCAACATCATCAAATCACCTATGCTTAGTCTATTACAGTGAGAACTAAAAGATACCAAAAAGAATTTAGTCCAATCATCATAAGCTAAATATGATGTGGCTGACCATGGTACGGAATTCTGTGTGTGTGGGTGTGTGTGTGCTTGCAAATAGAAAAAACATGTTGTTGATTCACTCTACTTGTAGAGAAACGCCATTGCCATCCTCCTCTCTTTCATGTTGCCGAAACCTTCTATGACTGCCATGCAGTACAAGCTTTTAGTTTTTGTTGTCCTAGGCTACCTGGCTAAAATACTTGCTTGCTACCTTGACTTCCTTTCATAGGCAACGACGAGCCAGCTAGTTAACATTGGCCTACTACATCTAGCTACATATTGAACTTCCATCCTCTCAGCCAAGGGATACAATGTATGAATTAATGGTTGGATCAGAATAGCCATTATAATCATTGGCCAGTAGGCCTATGGAGAATTAAGTAAAACCACACATCCAAATAACTATCTCCATCCATGGCTAATTTAGGAAACAGACAATTTCAGCTAGCTAGCCACTGGAGGACAACCACACAACGAGATGCAACAATTCAATGTTCTTCTGTCAATGACATATAGCTTTTGATGTATTTCGTGTGAAGCCAAATCCAAACTGACTTCCCCTAACACTTTTCTTTGGTGCACCAGGGCCATTCACAGTTGAGCTCAGTTTACCTCAACGTTGATTTTTTATTTATTATTTTATCAAGGGAGGCCAAATGCTCGCTGCTTCAATGCTACGGGCGGCAACAATATCATACTATTTTTGTCCAGACTGCATCAGATAGATGGACTACACATACAGAGATAGAGGGGCGCTGTTTCACACGCTTGGATGCTTTCTCCGGTGAGATACTTTCAGCCACTTTATTTTATGTTTTTTTCTTTGTACATTTTTTGGGGAAGCCTGGCTTCCCTTGGCATCCATGAATACACACCACTGTCCCCCCCCAGTCTCCACCATCACACTTGTCCTATTTACATGATCATCATTGACATTGTAATGATTTGTCCCATTATGCATGCAGAGTTGGACTGAACAGGTCTGAACAGCCAACAGCCGTGTTGACAGAATCCTGACAGCCTGGCACGCTCGGTCACATCCCTCCCAGCCTGTCTCAGGTGGGATCTCTGGTTCCCTGGTTCTGCATAGCCCTTCATTTACATTGGATTACGGTAATGTGCAGCCTTATGGGTGTCACTTCCTCTCCTCTTCACAATTTGGGGAGCGGGTACAGCCGAGCCAGGGTGTACAGGCCTAATTGTGGTGCTGCTGCTAACTGGGCTGGCTGCTCACTGAGCCCTGCTGGCAAATCAAGTGGGGCAGGCAGAGGCTACATTCCAAATTGCACCCTACTCCCTATAGAGTGCACTACTTTTGATCAAAGCCCTATGTGCCCTGGGTAGAGAGTAGTGTACTATGTAGGGAATATGGTGTCATTTGAAACACAGACAGAGAGTGGTACTGAGCGTGGCTGGTGGTTGGTGTCTGGTGGCTGCCTCCCATCCTGTCTCCTTTCCTTCCCCAGGCTCATTTGTTTGCCTCCAGTTGTCAAGCGTGAATATCACTGTGTGCAAATTACCTGCCTGTGCCTTCAAGGAGGCCCCTCCTCCCCACCCACCCCGCTCAACTGACGCCTGTTATGTCCAATTAGACTCCCAGCAGCTCTGATCTGCTTCCTCCAACTTAGACTACCCGCATTCTCTCTCTCTCTCTCTCTCTCTCTCTCTCTCTCTCTCTCTCTCTCTCTCTCTCTCTCTCTCTCTCTCTCGCTCTCTCTCTCTCTCTCTCTCTCTCTCTCTCTCTCTCTCTCTCTCTCTCTCTCTCACTCTCTCTCTCTCTCTCTCTGTCTCTCTCTGCTGATAGGGCCCGCTTACCTACACTCAAAATATTAGGGGTTCAACAAGGGTTCGGATTTGCAAATTTGAATTTGAAAGGACAGCAGGAGCAGGCACTTAACTGAAACATGTAAAGATCTCCTCAATTTAAGGTAAGGTTTATGATATAAATTGATATTGTTTTATAATGATACAGAAAATGGACACTCAAACAGAAAATGGACCCAATTCAATGGATATCAATCAACAAAGAGGTAAGTGTACTATGTACTGTAGGCTAGAAGAATATGTTGAAGGCTAGCTGTATTGGGTGCAGATGACTGAACTGCTTACTTTTTTGTCTGCAGGTATCTGAACAAAATCCAAGGTATGAATACTGTCATGTGCATATTTTGTTAATCATCTTTATAATTACTATTTTTTGGATCCACAGACTTCACCCTCCCTACACCTCTGCGTATAACAGGAAACCTGTTTGATCACCATGTACTGCAAAATCATTGTGGCTGTGGATACAGAGAACATCAACACATTAACATCAACATGCCAGGGGATATACCCATTGGACTTGGGACTCTGCTGGGAGTTTGCCTCATATTTAGATTTTTTTATTCTGCTTTGACATGTAAATCATTATAAACATTGAGAACTAAAATATAGTGTTGTTGTTGTTATTGTTATGCATATTATTATGAATCATAATATGGGAGGGGGGGGGGGGGATAAAAAATGAACCCCAAAAGGTTCTTCAAAAGGTTATTTGAGGATCCATTAAAAGGGGTTCTTCGAAGAACCCGTTTAAAGCTCTATTGGAAGAACTTATAGGGGTTCCCCCACGGTTTAAATTTGAAGGACCCCTAAAGGATACTCCAGGAACCTTTCCTTTTTAGAGTGTAGACTCTCTGCTGGGTTTCTGCCGTTTCCTACGCACAGCATATGCATCCCTAAGCACACACTGTACATTATCTTTTTGATCCTGACTCTGAGTGCATACGTTCGTGATCATACACACTGATATGACAAGTGCCACTGTGATACAGTACATCCACTGTTCTCAGTGTAAAGAGTAGGAGAAGGAAATGGTAGATCATAGTGTCTCTCTGGAGAGAAGTGTACAGTCAAGACATGCTCAATCACAAGTTTAACAATGCCTCTGGTATTTACTGTATCATGTTTCTAGTGTATTGGTGCATTGCATAAAGACTATGGTGGTACATTATGTGGGACTGTACATACTAGCTGGATTGGGTTGGTTAGCTCGAAATGTAAGATCTCCTGCTGTTTACTGTTTTACTGTTGCTGTTGTTGTTTCAGTCTTTGGATAGTTGTGGTTCTTGACATAGTCCAATTGTAGAGGCAGCATTACTCAGACTGTGGCCACGTGGGTTACCCACATTACGATGAGCAGCAGCTCTAGGCTCAGACCACCCCTGGCCTTTAGCTGTACCAAACAAAGGGAGGCAGAGAGAGTTCAAAGATGGTTTTGTTATGTGTGCTGTCATGGTGGCCCAGGCTGGATGCTTTCATCTTATCTCTCAACGATGCCTCTCTGCCCAGAGGGATGATGTCACAGTGGGGTCAAGCTATACATATAAGGATATGAAAGAGAAGGCAAGATGGCTGCCAAGAGGCTTGTGGGAAGAAACACATTTACCTCAGCTATGCCCTGAGAGTGCAAGCAGCTAGACACCATGTGGCACACACAGGCTTATACGCCCACAGAGCCTGAACATAGGCCTTCAGTAGGCCCTGTGGAGTGGCCATAGGCCTGAGTACAGAGCATTGTCTCTCATCAATAACAAGTGTTATAATTCTAGATTTCCAGTTTGTGAATAGAATGGATGCAGTCAAGGAACATGAGAACATTTTAACATTTTTTTTACAGTACAATCATACAGGTATTGACAGTACAGACTTTTGAAGGAAAAAGGGAAAAGACAGGCGTGCTCAGTATGGTGTTAGGTGTCTAGCTGTTGGATGCCAAACATGGCCGTAAATGTCAGTGTTGAGCTGAGTGGCGTGTCGAGGAAAGGATAAAACTTCTGAAACTAGATGCCCATTTCTTTTGATTTCTTAAGCCACTTGTGTCACAATGTTTCATACATGTGTCTTTCATCGCTTGTACCTTTGCCTCCACATCACATAAAAACACAACACATGCAATCATGCAAACTAGCTACTCCTTGTGAGACATTCGTTCTGCCTGGGTAGCTAGCATGCCCTTTGTTTTAAAGAATCCCCAATGTTTTCTACCCACACCCACTTTAGAGAGGAGCGCAGAGGAAAACCCAGGTACTCAGTCTGGCGCTAGGCTCCATGTGTGAGTGTGTTGTGATTGCTGTCTACACTATCTCCCTGTTCCTTTCTTCTGGAAACTGTACATGTACGTAAATCTCATGTTTTAAAGATTCTTTTAATGGGAATCAAAGTCTAAATATTTCAATAAGGCTGTTGTATTATTCAGTAGAGTCATCTGACAGAGGTAGAAATCCATGCGTCACACTCCACTGCCATGCAGGTACATGGCTTCAGCCCGCAATATTACAAGGATTAGCATGGCATATGAAATATTTAGTGGATATCTCTCCCTTCTAAAAACCTAATAAATCAAATGACTGCCAAATGTCATTAAAGTGATGGTCCTTTGACTGCGTAAGAAAAGAAGGCTTTTCATATTCAAATGTGGGGAGAAAGAAATGAAAAGGAGGAAAGGTTACTTGGTTTAGCTGACAACCCCCAGTGCCCTACATTGGCGGGTAAGGGGTAGAGGAGCGATAGTAGGAGAGGGGGTGGTGATGGAGAAGGTATTGTCTGACGTGCCACTCGCTGGCGTCTTACTGGCACGTCGTCCCCCCTCTCTCCTGGCGCGGTGCAGGGAGGGCGTCTGGCTTGTTGTTTTGATTAGTCAAGCACTCCTTTAGTGAGGTGTCACTGCCCTGAGCGGCGGGCCAATCACATGTGGGACTAGTGGGACGGCCAGCTGTCTCTCTGGGTGTGTCCCAAATTATACCATATTCCTTATATAGTGCACTACTTTTGACCAGGACCCATAGAGCTCTGGTCAAACAGTGCACTATGTAGGAAATAGGATGCCATTTGGGAGACAGCCTCTGTCACCCCCTGTCACCGCCATTGTCTGCTCTCCTCCGCTGGATGAACAGATGATGGACAGATGAATGGCATGTCCCTTTCTTTTTCTCCGCCCGCTCTCTCGCTCCGCCAATACAGAGGATTCATCGATATTCAGCCCGTCACCCACTCCACCCGTCCCCCAACCTTCCCTTATGTGTTCTCTGTCATTATGATTCATTCATATGTAAACACAGAGATAAAACATATGGGACTCATTTCCAACAAATCATCGGTGACCCAGGCAAACTTCACTCAACGATATCCATTGTGAAGGATGCGAGACACTTGGCATCTGTCTGCACTTCAACTATTATTGCCTTATTCATTACCAAAGTGTGTCACAGAACAATAACCAACAAATGAAAATGGATGTTTCTTTGTAATCCTAGTGTCATAATACTCATCAAGGAAAGGAAGTGATTTCCGCTATGAAGATGAGGTTATGATTATGCCCCTGGTCCAGGTCTCTTGAGACAATGGGGGGGAAATGATCTGATTACAGGAACATTAGACAGTGTTTGTTATAGGAGGTCTACAGGGAAAGAGGCTTCACCTTTCACCACATCTGAGCACCTTGACTGACACCTGTCTAGTTAAGAACATCGTCAACAATGACATGAATTTAAAAAGAATGCACTGAACCAACACCAACGTATATACTGTACCTTTGCCTATACATGATAAGACTCCCTCATAAGGCCAAAGTATGGAAATGTGATAATCAGAAGAAAACACATCTGGATGGAGGAGAAAAGAAAAGCCTAGCTAGCTCCAGGACAAAACAAATGTCCATTTTTGATGTCGTGAAACAGGAACTAGGGGAGCTCTTTCTTAATCAATGCATTATACATCAAATTGCTAATGTTAACTCCAGATAACTTGAATATGTAAAATATTCATGCAGAGCTGTCCAAAGTTTTTTATTTCTTCTCTTCTCTTCTTCACGTTAACTTGACTTTTTTTCTCCATTAATTATCATGCCCAGGAGGTTTTCAGGGAGAGCAGGGAGAGGAGAGGAGCAGCCATCAGCCTGAATCATCTTGACAAGGCAGCATGGCCCAATTACACCAGAGCTCCATCCAGCTTTGATGTGGCGGAAAAGCAGAGAGATAGGGGCAAATCGCACAGCCATATTATGGTAATGATGCGATTTAATCCTGCCACTAAACTTTATGTAGCTTGTTTAAAGAAATATGCTTACACTAATTACAGAGACTGGGAGAGAGGGGTTGGGTGGGATTGGGTGGGTCGGAGGGTGGGGGTGCTGGTGATGGGGGGGCAAGGATGTTTCGACTCTAAAAATACAGCTCATAAATGTTGTAAATGGAAATGAGACAAAGTGAACTTATCTCAGTTTAATTATACATCCAACATCGGTGAAAAGGTGAGGGGGGGGGGGGTGTACATACGCAGACTCAGAACCTATTGGGTGATCATCTTCAATTAACTCACAGGAAGAGAGAAAGAGTAGTAGAAGAGATAGAGAGATACAAAGATAAATGGAAAGAGAGATCCAGAGAGAGAGGGAGAGACAGAGTAGTAGAAGAGAGAGATAGAGATACAAAGAGAAATGGAAAGAGAGAGAGGGAGAAAATGGGGAATGAGAGAGAGAGACTGGGAAAAAGAGAAAACGGAAGAGTGGGTAAAAGAGGGGGAGATCCAGAGAGATATGAGAGAGAGGGAAAAGAGGGGGAAAGGGGGAGAAGGGGGGCTACAATGAAAGCATGATAATAATCAGGCTGTAATTAACTTGTCACTTCAATTACAGCTCTTCAGATTGGAATTGTCTTGGGTTACGGCGCCGAGCCCTGTCTATACGCCTGGTTAATTAGTCCAGCGAGTGGCCGTGCTCGCTGCCGCTGCATCTCTCCCCACGCCGCCGTCACGCCTGCAGCACATTCCTTTATTGTTACAGGTGATTGGTCATTGGCTAGCATGGAGCCGCCATACACACACACACATCAGATACATTATGAAGCTGTGTGCTGATCGCTCATCAGAGAGAAGCCATCAGAATCACCTAGACATCCTCCAACAGAAACTAACTGAGACGTCAGTCTTGATAGGTTAGAATATAGACACTGAAGATGATGACTGAAATCCACTGAATTATGAATAAATACATCAGAGAATATCCACACAGCTACAAGTGCAAGAGGAGGAGTTGAGCAATGAACACACCTGGCTGGCACATCTGATATTTATTCTGGTCATCATAGGTCAACACTGAGAAGTGCAATGAGATCCGTGAACCACCTCCACAGGTATCTGTACACAGCAGCGGGGTGGCCACCATTACAGCTAAAGTTACAGAGAGCAAATGACCTGAATATGGAAGCCATGTTACATCAACATGACACCAAACACATGTGTCTTTGATCTCAAAACATTGACCAAATTTGAACATATCCTTTACTTTGGTAAATAATGTTCCCTTGTCCTTTATCCCAGGGCTTGATGTCCTCATTTATGACCATTCCACCTGGTTGGTCAATCAATCTCCAAAGCAGCAGGCCTCAACCCATATGTTCAAAAGGTGACAAGGTACATCACATGGAATCCCAGACGGTGTCAGCATTCAGACTCTCTCATCTAAAGTAGCAACAATAGGAGTTAGGGTTTAAAAGCCCATATGAATATCACTAAAAACAACACGAACACATTGCAGAATAGACACCTATCTGTATTATTTCTAGGGATACAAGTGTGCCTTTAGTAGTATCTGCTGTATATTCATGTATTACTATGGTAAACATCAACTGGTATCAAGAGGTACAAAAGGCAACATCAGGAACTGTTTTGCATCTTTCTTAGAAGTGCAACAAAGAGATGAAGGATTCTAAGAAATACTTAACTACATGAAAATGCAGTGATAAAAATACACTATTTAGACAAATAGAACAATCTCTAGAACATTCTGTCCTCTGTGTTACCTCTCTTTCTCTCTCTCTCTCTCTCTCTCTCTCTCTCTCTCTCTCTCTCTCTCGTTGTGGAGATACGTTTCTCCAGGGACTGAGGAATTCTTAGCACTTAGTTAAGATTAATCTCCAACAGAACACATTGTTACGACTGCATATATTATCACAGCTCTCTATGAGTGTGAGTACACAGGTAGGCTAAGCAGAACTTCCACTGCTGTTATACATTATTTATAGTGTGTTGAACATTTTGAGCAAGGTAATATACGCAATGGGGCTCACTATACTTTATCAATGTACTGTATCTGTCTTCATTCAGGCACAAACAAGTCGATATAAACAAAGAGTTGTGCTTCCACTTAACCCCAAAATACCTTCACGTTTTATGTTGTCTGAAGCAATATGCTCTTAAAACATTTGTTGGTTCATCCACCCCAAAACAATGCGGTAACCCACCTGGCATGGGGTAGCCCAATGTGAATGGGCCAGTGTTGGCAGATGGAGAGTATTGATTTATCCAGCTCAGTTGTTGCCAGAGCATCTTCACCATCAGAGGAAGAATCCTGAACCAGCCTGCTATTTCCTGTCTTCTTTATTTCTTGATCCATTAGCTGCTGCCTGGGAACACCGCTGCAGGCACATGAGAGATGTGTGTTACAGCCGAGCTTGAAAGCAGACAGCTTGTATGAGGCTGGCCAATGTAAGCTCTGGCAATTGTTGTCCTGAGCTAAACATTCGATTTCAGAAACGGGCAGTAACAATTTACCATGGAAAAGTTATGGAGGCAGGGGATTTCTAACACCAGGGGTCAGGCAACAAAGTTCATAGCCAACATGACAGAACTTTGTAAAAATCAAGCTGAACAATAGATTTGATCAACATAGCAATGTATTATTACAGTCAGTATTGATCAAGCTGATGTCAGAGTAAAGGTTAGCTTCATAAATACGATGATTGATGGTTTAGAGGGAGTCCTAGGTGAATGGTAGATCTCTGGTTAGAAGTTACACCCTTGTACGAAAAAATTGTTCCTCTGTGAATGTCTGCCATTAGAAATATGTCATCCACTTGAGGTCATGCTGTCTTGGTCACTAGAGAGGGTTGGAGAGGACTGGAGAGGACTTGGCTATGAGCTGCTGGTTGGTGGTTTGAGAGGAACTTGATGACACAAACAAATTGCTGCTGGACTCTGAAGTTGTGTCCCAAATGGCACCCTATTCTATGTATAGTGCCCTATGGACCCTGGTCAAAGTAGTGCACTGCATATGGAATAGGGTGCCATTTGGGACACAGCCTGTGAGTCGAGCCGATTCTTATTCACAGTGGACATCTGTCTGACAGTGGTCGAGCTCCGACCTCAAGCCTAGCTAGGCTTCTGAAGTGGTATTGTCTGATATTGTCATTACTCGACAACATGCAAATCTAGTGGTGATGTAACAATATGTTTATGAGGTTGAAATTCATGTTTTTTCTTTTATTCTTTTCCATTGACAACATTGTGCAAATATTATTGAAAAAAACCTAATATTAAGATATGGGATGAATCAAACAACCGACCCTCCTGTGTTACACAATAATCCTCAATAAGAAAATCCAAAACCTACAGAAGACTGAAGTCAAAATGTTTCCCCCACACCACCCCTTCATGATCCGTCCAGATTATTGTTAGCTGTTTAAAGTCTTGAGTCTTTGCCCAAAACAGCACACCTTCCCCTTTCTTTAGTGGGCCTCTGGTGCGTTTCAGATACTGGGAGAGGCAAGTGATCATTTCTAGAGCAATCTGTTTTTGATATTGATATAATCATCCATGTGAAAGACACCTAACACCAAGGATGACAACAGATAAGGGAAACGCATACTTCATGTATAACCTGGCATGAAAATCCTGATGGGAGTCGAGAAGAGAGAGAAGATTCAAGTTAGCCCTCTTATCATATTAGCTCTTCCACGGTGACTAGCCAAACAGAGTTGGGTTCAAATAATATGTGAAATCATTCAAATACTGTTAGCGTTTGCTCTAGCCTGCATGGACTGCCAGATGGGCGGGTTTACAGTTTTGGGCCTATTCTATTAATAAATGTAGCCAGGCAAGGTCAATCAAGCACAGATAAAGTATTTGAAAATATTTTAAATAGTACTTGAACCCAGGTCTGCTAGCCAATGGGTGGACTGCTAATCTGAACCTGACCCAACCCAACAGTAGATGGAGGCTCTGTGCGGATCTTTTGGTCAATATTAGCCAATAGCAACGTCATCAATCTAGCTCACTATGGCCACATGAATTCTTCTATTCTCATTTGCCAAATTGTAACCCTACTTACAAGTAGGGTTACAGGAGGATCCACCTAGCTAACTCTTCATAGCTGTCAGTCTGTGTCATCATTGAGAGGGGCTCTTTTGGCCTACTATCTAAACGGGGGACATCACAGTAATGAGGAAAACTGGAAATCAGTCATTTACCGGGGTTTGGTTTTGGGTCAAAAGACACAAGAATAAAGTCTGACAATAACTTGGTGATAGCAGCTGTTATGTTGAGTCACATCGAATCAAAGCATTCCATGTGTTTCTATCTGGGAGGGTAAGATATGGAAGAAGCACAGCCAATATGTTTTAAAGTTGCCATAAAAACAAGACTCTCTCCTCACACAGTCATTACGTGGGAGGGGGAGAGTTCAGAACCCTCACAGAAACACATTGTTAAAAGCTGGAGCAATAAACGCTGAAAACTGCAAACAACAACAGAATACACGGCCATGTTGGAGAGGAGAGATACAGGAATGTGAGAGTTGACTGTTCCCAGATTGATTTATGAGATAATGCTGATGATCTCCCACCGCTTAACACATCTCTACATGTACCCAAACACATACACACGTGCAGACACACGCATGCGCACACACACAACAAGAAACAATGACACAAACACACAAGTAGTATTTCCACATAATCAGCATCACAATCAATTCAACTACATTGAATTTATAGAGCACATCTTAAACCAGGCCTAAAAATGACATGAGAGACAGATGATGTAGAGGGACCACTCCCTATCTACCTCACCAAGTACATTCCACATGAAAGTTGGTGCATCTGAGCTCATCTTGTGTGATTTGTGGTCTGGAACATAACAAGTATGGCAAGGAAGTGCTACAATCATGGATACAGATGCTCTCATACCTGGCTTGGAAATAAGGCATCAGATAGATCAGATACACCGATACACCGAACATAACGGTCAAGCAAAAAATGTCCACGTTCAACATCCTTCAATCTGTCATTGCAGTAGTTTGTGAAAGTCAAAAAGTGATGCTAAAGAAAGTAAAATACAACCATAAAGTTATCACAGTCCTCAGATGGCGTTGAGTTCAGTTTACGAGAAGGACGCCATACCAATACCAGATCTGTGTGTTATTACAAGTGACATTGTCATTATACACTGACACAGCATCCCTGCTCCAGTGAGGCATAAAAATGTCCTACTAAAACGGCAACATAAACACGCGGATAAATTACATTTATATGCCATCAAGCTGCGACATTGGCTGACACTAGAATGTTTCTTTCTGGGCTCTGAGCTCTGCTGAGGAGAGGAGGCTCTTTACAGTGGTTCTCATTATATGGTTCTCATTATCCACTCCGGGAGAACGAGCGCTGCAGAGATACTAATGAAATATACACAGACAGCGACCTTTGTAAAGTCATACAGCAAATTAGAGACTGAACCAACTCTAGTCAGGAAGAGGCTGGAGAAGAGAGGAAGTGATGAGAGGAAGCTAGTGATAAAGCTCTACTGGTGTATACCTCGCTGAGGTTTCACTGTAAAGAGACGGGATGGTGGAGGGTCAGTTGTGTTTTTTCCCTTTACCTGTCTGATATCAACATTTTCAAATAAAATACAGTGATCTAAAAAAAACTGTTATGAAGGTGATATGGACTCTGGGTCAAGCACTGTCTGACATGCAAGCTAGCTGTCTGCATTGGAAGCTGATGGGGGTAAACAGTTCACAAAGGTCACTCGCTCCTGTCTCTCTTCCAAAGATCTCAGAAAGAAAGCGATCTGTTACGTAATGGGGCCTGAGCAGTGAGCACAGATGCACCGACCGGGGAGTTGGAACAACACAAAAGACAAGGGCTTGAATCCACTGGGAGTGTTGGAGGAATTTCTATAATGGCTAATGTCTTAATTAGGCCATAAGAAATAATACAACACAGAGCATGGCCACATGACGCCAAAATATGAGAAAATGGCTAAATAACAGTTTCACTCTGGATTCCTGAAAAATACTCAACTCATTAACCATTGAGGTAATAGACTAATTTCCTATTTTGCAGACTTAGGTTTATGGGACGAAATCAAACATACGTTTTTATTAAAAATAGGTGTGTCCAGCAGACAGTGCCATAAAAATTATATTTGGTTTCCTTTAATGTATCACCAGAATAAGCTTGTATTCTTGCGGTATTATTCTACAACTGTAAAGGCACATTCAACAACAATTATAGAAATGGTCAAGATTTATTGCCAAGACCAAATTAATTTGTGTTTGACCTCCGGGTTCACTCAAGCAGTCATTTTCAGAAATCCATGCTTGAACTGATTTATTGAAAAACCATAAGCAGGGTTCTCCAGACGATCTGTGAATTTGCTGACTGAGTTGGTGATGGCTCTATGTGTTTTAGACCATGGTATATTACGGTTCTTTGAAGCTTAACTGGAAGGGTCAGAATATGAAACTCTGACAGTCATGACTTTCACAAGGGCCTGTAGCCCTTAATAGTAGTAGTATGATTATAATAGCCTCTAGTCTATAGTCATCTAAAATCAGTCAGAAAATAAAATATCCAGAGGTGGTAATGGGAAAGTTACCTCAAAGTCTTTGAGGAATAATTTCGGCACTTTGTTCAGCGTCTTTTTGCCTATGGCAGGTGCCCTTTCTCACGCTCTCACTGTGAGCATATGGGCCTGTCCAGGAGAGGCCCTAGTTGAAGCCAAAACCCACCGCAAGCTGCCAAAGCACTGTCACACCTGAGTACAGAAGATCAAAGAGACTAACAGTGCCTACAACCGCACAGCTGCTGCACGGGCCAAGCTTTCATCACTACTGCTGCTCCCTGCACCTTCACACATGTGTTTCCAAGGTCGGACACTAACACTGCTGTTTACCTGTTATAGCTGGATCTGGGGAACCAGTGACTGAAGGACGGAAGGACGGACAGACAGATGAACTGACTGACGGACGGTCATGGGAACTTTCACCCATGTCTCCATGCTGTTATATGGGGTTTCAGATTTCAGACCTCTGGTTTGTGTAAGTTTTTGTTTGTTTGTTTTCTTGTTTAATCGTGGAAAGCCACAAGCAGAGGGGAGAATGCCAGGGGAGAGCTTCTGCCATCTTGCTCAGCCAAACCAAACCAGTGGGGCTTAATTGCAGTGGGGTTTCCACTTGTAAAACAACAGCTTTGGCTGGCAATAGAGAGAGAGACAGGCCGCTTTTCCTAGCAGCGAGCGGAGGAGCAAGGCGGAGGAGGAGAGTTGTCGGCTCAGCACCGAGCTCGGCGGTGCTCCACATTGGGACCGTCGTTAAGAGAATTCCGCAGGGACTTCTGGGGGATTAAATACTGAGTTAAACCAGGCAGCAACCTCTCTCCACACCTCAAAACATCCCCGAAAAAACACTCTGCACTGTAAATTAATCTGAGCAACAACTAACGAACAAACAAACAAATAAATAAACAAAGAAGTTGACAGATATTGATAATGGTTTTGGCGAGAACAGCGTTTTGGAAATGTGTGTGTCATTATGGTTCTGTAAGAGATTTGGGGTCGTGGAGGTTGGAGGGAGAAGGACACAGTGGTTTGTATTGGTCTGCTGCAATGCAATCCCCATTTAACAAACATCATTTAAGTCATGTTATTGACTTCTCAATCTAACTAAACCTTTTTAGCCTGGATTGAAAAAAATCACCAAGGGTTCTCGTAATGCTATAAGCCCTTTCATTTCCTGAGGGGAATTTATCCTGGTTCCTCTACAGAGAACAGACAGTGAAATGTGGGGCTCTGTTCTTTACACGGTGTACTTTTATTTTGCTTTAATCAAACCCACCTCTTAGAGAGAAAGAACATGTTGAAAGACACACAGAGGCCTACAAAATAAAAAACTATTATCAACCGTTCTTCGCAGTCTTCTTTTGTGACTGTCAACTTGTAACAGTGCATTGGCCTTTTAGCCATATTGCTTGAATGTTACTGTGGCCCTTTGGCCATGTTACTGTGACCTTTTGGCCATGTTGCTTTGGCCATGTTGCTTTGGCCATGTTGCTTTGGCCATGTTACTTTGGCCATGTTGCTTTGGCCATGTTGCTTTGGCCATGTTGCTTTGGCCATGTTACTTTGGCCATGTTGCTTTGGCCACGTTACTTTGGCCATGTTGCTTTGGCCATGTTGCTTTGGCCATGTTGCTTTGGCCATGTTGCTTTGGCCAAAATGTAGTTTGGCCTTTGGATCAATACCAAGAATCCAACTTGCTCCATACTAACATGGGTCTGAAGGCAATAACAATTAGGGACATTAGATTATTACAATGATATTACTAATCAGTACATAGTACAACATGGAAACTGTGAATGAGCTCACCCAGTCTGCACCCAATACACCACACTACAGTACAATATTCCTCATATTCCTCAGACAAATGGCTTGGTTGCATTACTGATATTCAAAGTATCATTACTGAAGAGAGGGGAGCAAGGCCTCTCTTTTATGATGCAGATGTTTATCAAAAATGAGTCACTCTACTTGAGTTAGATCTCAAAGAGAAGCAGCCATGATGTAACAGCATCTTGGTTGAAGAACTGTGACTGCCAGATGCACCAGTTTCAACTAAATGTTTTTATGACAGCAATAAAACTCCAGTACAGGCCCAGAGGATTAGTGTTTGCCCCTGGTCATATCTAGACATTGTCTTTTAATGGAAATATTGATTCCAGGAAGATTACAATATCTAAAACTGTGTTAAGGTTATGACTTGTGACTGTACAGACTTATGTCCATTATATCTGCCCTACAGTACAACATTTGAGACGTAGAGGAGGTAAATGCCAACATCCCTATTACCCATTTGGTCTATTGACCAGAACCATGGACTAAAAATCTGCCCCAAAAATGAGGGCTACAGCTTAAACAGCCCTGGTCTGAAATTCCCTCTGGTGTGAATTCTCTCCAGGTACCAGTTGTATTCCTACAGCCATTTAGCCTTTTCAAATAATAAACTAATGGAAGGTTAATGGTCTCAACAAAAAAGTGAAAGTGTTTGATGGCAATGAGCAGAATGTGAGGAGCCGGGGTTTATGAGGGATTATACTTTTCTATAAACAGTCTGTCCCCCCTACATGGCAATGTCCAGGACCACAAACTGTTCTGGAAGGACTGGGTACAGTTTTCTGTGGTGAGGGAGCTAATTAATAGTCAGTCTGCATCTCAAATGGCCCACTATTCCCTATATAATGCACTACATTTGACTAGGGCCTGGTCAAAAGTAGTGCACTATGTAGGGAATAGGGAGAATGTTGTTCCCCCAGGAAGACCTACAACATGTAAATGTTAACACTACAACTTCTGCAAGGTAAGGAGAATGACAAACAAATAGCCCAGGAACAGGAACGTGCCTGTGGGAGTATTAGGAAAATACTTATTCTTTTGATCTACTGTAATATACTGTAACATTAGGGAATGTAGATTCAATGTATATATGGCGACCCAGAGAGATATGGAGTATAATACTGTTCTATTTAATTATATTGGGCAGCCACTCTGTGATACTGTGTATGGAAGGGATGTTGTTCCAATGAGAAACATACTTCTAAGTCGTTATACGGGTCAGTTGGGAAGTAGTGACAATATGCCACTAACTAAGTCACCTCTAGTCTGTGTGCTGTAAAAAATGAACTGTTTCCTTTATCCCTACCACAGCGGATTTGAGAGTGGCTGTGCAACATGGTCATGTGATGTCTAATTCAGAATTCAATAAGGATCCATTTCGCTCCAGAGAGATGAACTGGCATCTAGGAAGAGATTTATTTTTTTCTGGTGAGAAGAAATAAGAAATGAAGTGCAAATGTTGAACCTCTCCGAAAGGTTTAGATTTTGGGCTGTCATGCGCTCCGTGCTAGACGAGGGTTGAAAGAAAGTGTTTGGTCTAACGCCTAATGTGTTCGTGTTGGCGCGCGTCCGTTTCTATGGGAATGGGCGCCAGATGTCTTTTGTGGGCCGAGGACACAGGCAGAAAGCGGTGGGTGACTTACAGGGCCCTCACACCGTTCCAAAACCACTGTGTACACGCAAACGGGCACCATTTAATGAGTCACACAGTCTCTTCAAAGCCAAATTACACCCATTTAAACCTGTCTTACACGTCACCCAAAAGTAGAGGGAAAAAAGAGTGTCTACCTTCAATTTATAGCTGAATGAAAACCACAAAGACAAAAGCAAGACATGTGCTAGTTATTATGGATATGGGCCTTTTTCATTGATGAGAGCAGCATGTATTAACTAGAGGAGTACATCATCCCTCCCTTTGTCTATTTATGATACCAGACTTCCAAATGGGAAAATCAAAGAAAAGCCTTTTCTAACAAAATGTTCAGCTTTCTCTCTGTCCTTTGTTTCTCATTTCTTACTTCATGTTCTGATTCTTAGAACATAAATGACCTTTTCAACTGGTGGTGATTTGGCCCATCAAAGACTCCTTTGCATTATTACATTATTATAGTCCTGAGCCATGTTGGAGTGAGGAGAACCAGCAGGTAGTGACTGGAGAGAGAGTTGGGTAGTGACTGATAGAGAGAGTTAGGTAGTGACTGGGAGAGAGAGTTAGGTAGTGACTGGGAGAGAGAGTTAGGTAGTGACTGGGAGAGAGAGTTAGGTAGAGACTGGGAGAGAGAGAGAGAGTTAGGTAGTGAAAGGGAGAGAGAGTTAGGTAGTGACTGATAGAGTTAGGTAGTGACTGATAGAGAGAGTTAGGTAGTGACTGATAGAGATAGTTTGGTAGTGACTGGGAGAGAGAGATAGATAATGACTGGGAGAGAGAGAGTTAGGTAGTGACTGGGAGTGTCACGACTTCCGCCGAGGTTGGCTCCCCTGCCTGTTCGGGCGGTGCTCGGAGGTCGTAGTCACCGTCCTACTAGCCACTACCGATCCCTTTTTCGTTTGTCTGTTGGTTTTGTCTTATTAGTTTCACCTGTGTGTATTTTAGTTTAATTGGCGTCCTTATATATAGTAGGTTGTCCCGCCCTTGTTTTGTGCGGGATTGTTTTTGTTACTCTGTTGTATGGTGGTTTTTCGTGTATGTATTCTCCGGACTATTTTGGTCCTGTGTGTTGGCGTGACCGTTTTGTGCGCCAGAGAATAAATTGACACTCTACTGAACCCTGCTCTCTGCGCCTGATTCCACCCACCACTCCTAGTATCTCGTGACAGGGAGAGAGAGTTAGGTAGTGACTGGGAGAGATAGTTGGGTAGTGACTGATAGAAAGAGTTAGGTAGTAACTGGGAGAGAGAGATAGGTAATGACTGGGAGAGAGAGTTAAGTAGTGACTGGGAGAGATAGTTGGGTAGTGACTGGGAGAGAGAGAGTTAGGTAGTGACTGATGGAGAAAGTTAGGTAGTGACTGGGAGAGAGAGAGTTAGGTAGTGACTGGGAAAGAGAGTTAGGTAGAGACTGGAGGAGAGAGAGAGTTAGGTAGTGACTGTGAGAGAGAGAAGTAGTGACTGATAGAGTTAGGTAGAGACTGATAGAGAGAGTTAGGTAGTGACTGGGAGAGATAGTTAGGTAGTGACTGGGAGAGAGAGTTAGGTAGTGACTGGGAGAGAGAGTTAAGTAGTGACTGGGAGAGATAGTTAGGTAGTGACTGGGAGAGAGAGTTAGGTAGTGACTGGGAGAGAGAGTTAAGTAGTGACTGGGAGAGATAGTTAGGTAGTGACTGGGAGAGAGAGTTAGGTAGTGACTGGGAGAGAGAGCTAGGTAGAGACTGGGAGAGAGAGTTAGGTAGTGACTGGGAGAGAGAGTTATGTAGAGACTGGGAGAGAGAGAGAGTTAGGTAGTGAAAGAGAGAGAGAGTTAGGTAGTGACTGATAGAGTTAGGTAGTGACAGATAGAGTGAGTTAGGTAGTGACTGGGAGAGAGAGTTAGGTAGTGACTGGGAGAGAGAGTTAGGTAGTGACTGATAGAGTTAGGTAGTGACAGATAGAGTGAGTTAAGTAGTGACTGGGAGAGAGAGTTAGGTAGTGACTGGGAGAGAGAGTTAGGTAGTGACTGGGAGAGAGAGTTAGGTAGTGACTGGGAGAGAGAGTTAGGTAGTGACTGGGAGAGAGAGTTAGGTAGAGACTGATAGAGTTAGGTAGTGACTGGGAGAGAGAGTTAGGTAGTGACTGGGAGAGAGAGAGAGAGTTAGGTAGTGAAAGGGAGAGAGAGTTAGGTAGTGACTGAGAGAGAGTTAGGTAGTGACTGGGAGAGAGAGAGAGAGTTAGGTAGTGACTGATAGAGAGAGTTAGGTAGTGACTGTGAGAGAGAGAAGTAGTGACTGATAGAGTTAGGTAGATACTGATAGAGAGAGTTAGGTAGTGACTGGGAGAGAGAGTTAGGTAGTGACTGGGAGAGAGAGCTAGGTAGAGACTGGGAGAGAGAGAGAGAGTTAGGTAGTGAAAGAGAGAGAAAGTTAGGTAGTGACTGATAAAGTTAGGTAGTGACTGATAGAGTGAGTTAGGTAGTGACTGGGAGAGAGAGTTAGGTAGTGACTGGGAGAGTTAGGTAGTGACTGGGAGAGAGAGAGTTAGGTAGTGACTGATAGACAGAGTTAGGTAGTGACTGGGAGAGAGAGTTAGTTAGTGACTGGGAGAGAGAGTTAGGTAGTGACTGGGAGAGAGAGTTAGGTAGTGACTGGGAGAGAGAGAGAGAGTTAGGTAGTGACTGATAGAGAGAGTTAGGTAGTGACTGATAGAGTTAGGTAGTGACTGATAGAGAGAGTTAGGTAGTGACTGGGAGAGATAGTTAGGTAGTGACTGGGAGAGAGAGTTAGGTAGTGACTGGGAGAGAGAGAGAGAGTTAGGTAGTGACTGATAGAGAGAGTTAAGTAGTGACTGATAGAGTTAGGTAGTGACTGATAGAGAGAGTTAGGTAGTGACTGGGAGAGAGGGGGTGGTATAGGTGGGTGGTATGGGTGGGTGGTATGAGTGGGTGGTATAGGTGGGTGGGTGGTATAGGTAGTATGGGTGGTATGGGTGGGTGGTATGGGTGGGTCGGTGGTATAGGTGGGTGGTATGGGTGGATAGTATGGATGGGTGGATGGTATGGGTGGGTGGTATAGGTAGTATGGGTGGTATGGGTGGGTGGTATGGGTGGGTAGGTTGGTGGTATAGGTGTGTGGGTGGTATGGGTGGGTCGGTGGTATAGGTGGGTGGGTGGTATAGGTAGTATGGGTGGTATGGGTGGGTGGTATGGGTGGGTCGGTGGTATAGGTGGGTGGTATGGGTGGATAGTATGGATGGGTGGATGGTATAGGTGGGTGGGTGGTATGGATGGGTGGTATCGGTAGTATGGGTGGTATGGGTGGGTGGTATAGGTAGTATGGGTGGTATGGGTGGGTGGTATGGGCGGGTGGGTCGGTGGTATAGGTGGGTGGGTGGTATGGGTGGTATGGGTGGGTCGGTGGTATAGGTGGGTGGGTGGTATGGGTGGCTGCACCACTCTCACTCCACTTCATGGATGCCAGGATTATGTTGCATTGTTTGATTTATTTCTACCATGTTGCAAGGAGCCAAAACACAATACTTCACATGAAGCAATGGGACATCAGTAAACTGAATACCCAACATGCCTGTGTGTTGTGTTGTGTGTCGTGCCTTGTAACCAGTAACCAGTGTCAGAGATACTTCCCAGGAGCACACAACAACACAATGTGTACATTTTATTATTTGTTTCAGAAGAGCTAGCATGTGAGAACTGACTGGCACAAGGGAGCTAATAAAAGGATTTATAAAAACCATACAGCCAATGAAAGTGAAATGAAACAACTATATAGGTGACAGTAAAGGAGCAGTACCATCACTATCATAACCATCAGCGTTTTTTGGTACTTATGGATTTAAATACTCACACTTCGAAATAAACAACTGCTTTCATGTGCTCAACAGGGTGAACTATTTCAGTTTAAATTGAGTGTGGTTTCTTTTTTGTGTGGAGGGGAATAGCCATAATAAATGTGTTGCTATGCTTTTGATATACCTTCCAGAATATCAAAAGTTTTGCCGTGTTGCGCTCTCATGTCCACCAGCTGGGCAAATCGGTCAAGTTTCAGCCGGCATACCGGCTTTAATGTTTGTGTGTGTGTGTGCACATATGTGCGCAGCCTTAATGCCTTCCATCCTCTGGGCCACAGCAGCTTCCACCTCCAACCTGATGGAGAGAAGAAAGAGAGAAGAAAGGGAGAAGAAAGAGAGAGGAAAGGGAGAAGAAAGAGAGAGGAAAGGGAGAATAAAGAGAGAGGAAAGGGAGAAGAAAGAGAGAGGAAAGGGAGAAGAAAGAGAGAGGAAAGGGAGAAGAAAGAGAGAGGAAATGGAGAAGAAAGAGAGAGCAAAGGGAGAAGAAAGAGAGAGGAAAGGGAGAAGAAAGAGAGATGAAAGGGAGAAGAAAGAGAGAGGAAAGGGAGAAGAGAGAGGAAAGGGAGAAGAAAGAGAGAGGAAAGGGAGAATAAAGAGAGAGGAAAGTGAGAAGAAAGAGAGAGGAAACAGAGAAGAGAGAGGAAAGGGAGAAGAAAGAGAGAGGAAAGGGAGAAGAAAGAGAGAGGAAAGGGAGAATAAAGAGAGAGGAAAGGGAGAAGAAAGAGAGATGAAAGGGAGAATAAAGAGAGAGGAAATGGAGAAGAAAGAGAGAGGAAATGGAGAAGAAAGTGAGGAAATGGAGAAGAAAGAGAGGAAAGGGAGAAGAAAGAGAGGAAAGGGAGAAGAAAGCGAGAGGAAAGGGAGAATAAAGAGAGAGGAAAGGGAGAAGAAAGAGAGAGGAAAGGGAGAAGAAAGAGAGAGGAAAGGGAGAATAAAGAGAGAGGAAATGGAGAAGAAAGAGTTTGGAGGAAGTAACACCTTGTTCCCCTGAGCCCCATGGACCCCAGCAGTCGAGGCAGGCAGGATATCCTGTACAGGAGGACTGTACTGTATGAAGGTGTTTAAACAGCCCAGCCAGCTGAGGAGGGCAGTCTTAGCCAGACTCTATGGAGGATCTTACAGGGTTTCAGAGTCACAGCAATGATATCAGCAGCAGTTCAAATGCCTCTACTGGTGAGGGGTGTGTGTGTCTGTGTAAAGTCAGGGTGAAATCAGGTAATATGTCAACCACAAATCATGACAACTCTTCCCACATGTTCCACAGACATCCTGACTATGTCCCCATATTCATGTGGCTGTCCCCATAAACATATCATCATCCACACGACTCACACACATACACACACACTTTGGTCAACATATGCTCTGCAACACATAGGACACAACGCGGGCCAAGTGTTTGATCATGATACGTTGCGATTATGAGATGGCATGACCCTCTGTAGCTGGACATGTTGGAGTGACTTCACAGGCAGCCTGCGGCCCCTCTTCCTCTCATCTCCCTCTCCCTATCCCTCTACCTCTCCTCTCCCTCTCTCTCTTCCTCTCTCACTCTCTCCTCCTGTCCTCTTCCCCTCTCTCTCTCCTCCTGTCCTCTCCCTCTTCCTCTCATCTCCCTCTCTCTCTCCTTATCCCTCTTCCTCTCTCTCTATCTCCTTCTGTCCTCTTCCTATCCATCTCCCTCTCTCTCTTCCCCTCTCTCTCTCTCCTCCTGTCCTCTTCCCCTCTCTCTCTCCTCCTGTCCTCTCCCTAACCCTCTCCCTCTACCTCTCCTCTCCCTATCCCTCTTTCCCCCCCTCTTCCTCTCTCTCTCTCCTCCTGTCCTCTTCCCCTCTCTCTCTCCTCCTGTCCTCTCCCTCTTCCTCTCTCTCCCTCTCTCTCCTCCTGTCCTCTTCCTCTCTCTCTCCCTCTCCTCCTGTCCTCTTCCCCTCTCTCTCCTCCTGTCCTCTTCCTCTGTGTCTCCCTCTCCTCCTGTCCTCTTCCTCTCTCTCCCTATCCCTCTCTTTCTCTCCTCACCCTATTCCTCCCCTCCTGTCCTCTTCCTCTCTCTCTCCCTATCCCTCTCCTCCTGTCCTATTCCTCTCTCTCCCTATCCCTCTCCTTCTCTCCTCACCCTAGACCTCTCCTCCTGTCTTCTTCCTCTCCCTCTCTCCCTCTCCTCTCCCTATCCCTCTCCTCCTGTCCTCTCCCTCTCCTCCTGTCCACTCCCTATCTCACTGTGATAAAGTAGAACCACGTAGTGCCGTGGCCCCATCCTCACATCACATCTGGACCAGAGCAGAGAGTGAGCCATGGAGCTGGCTGCAGCAAAGGGCCACAGTTGTTCATCAGCCTTCTCCTCCCTCTCTTCCACCAGCCCATTATAAATCCCATCTAGCTGTGTCCATGAATATACTGTAATTATTCCACTCTTATGGGCTTACGCAACAGTGCAGTAGCCAAGCCAAATGACAAACAGACCAGAATCATAAATTAAGAGTTTTGTTTTAATGGTTTTCACTCATAATGTTTGCCACTTATTTTTCGGCTGCAAACTGTGATGCATTTTATTTTCTCTCCTACCCCCCTCTCAAACCGCTCCATCTCTTTTTAACAATAAGTATCCAAGCAACAAAACACATGTGGTATAGGGTGGGATGGCGTTGTGAAAAGCATTTGTTTTTTCCTGCTTATAACATTGAATAGTAATAGTCACTTTAACCATATCTACATGTACATACTACATCAATCAGCCCGACTAACCGGTGTCTGTATGTAGCCTCACTACTGTATATAGCCTCGCTACTGTATATAGCCTCGCTACTGTTATTTTTCACTGTCTTTTTTACTGTTGTTTTATTTCTTTACTTACCTATTGTTCACCTAATACTTTTTTTTGCACAATTGGTTAGATCCCGTAAGTAAGCATTTCACTGTAACGTGACAAATAAACTTGATTTGATTAGAATTGGACTAAATGCTGCAGCGATTTTTAAAGCTGTTTTAAATAATGTAAATTCCACCTGACGAAGTAATAAGATCTGTTAGGCTTTCATTCATACACATCTGGATTAACTGAGAGGAACAGAGCTCAGTCAAGACCTTTGTTTTAGTCGACTTCACATTCAGGAAACTTTACCTGAAATCATATTAATTGTCATCCTTTGAGCCACACTAAAGTCCCTGCAGCAGCGTTTCTTAAAGTGGGTCGCGGACCTGTTAATGGTTGGTCGCGACGTAAATGTAGAATTATTTCATTAATTGAATTAATTTGGCCAAGTGCAACTGCGTTCTCGGTTCAGTCCGCTCTCCGCTTATCAGCGGTCTCAGTTTGGGGAGAGGTTGTAGAGGGAGATGCCCATGTGCTTCGCTGTTTACCGGATCTTTTTTCTGCAGTTTTCTAGAAGATCACTCCACGACCCACACGCTGCAGCGCTGTTGTTCAAGCCACTGATTGTTATTCCCGCTCGCCATCACTCACCGCTATCATGAAATGGACTCCTGCTAGCCACAAGTTCTGACTGAGCTCAGTCTTCATTAAACGCAAATACAGTGATTACTTTTTTGTCTCTTTCATACAAACTTTGAGAAATAACGAGGAGCGCCCACAATCTGTTTTGTGTGGTGAAGTGCTTAGTAATGTGTCTCTTGAAACGAACAAATTAATAAAATGACACGTCCTGACCAAACATCCACAGTATGACGGTAAACCCAGAGAGTTCTTTCAGAACAAGGCAGAATGCTTCAGGAAACAGTGCTTCGACCGTGGAAAAGTAAGTCAACTAGCAAGGCATTGTCATTTTATAACAGGTGATGATTAGCAGAAATAAGGGAGTACTATCTCTCATAGTAGTAGATGTGAGTTTCTCTTTCAAATAACCTCCTGGCTTTGTAGCGTTACACAGCTAATAACTAACGTTAGCCAAAGCAAGCTAACTAGCTACTGAGAGTGCAACCCTAAGAAACATTACAGATGAAGATGAAAAATGATCAGGCCTACTGTACATTTTACTGTAGAAATTATTGTTTCTACAGTAAAGGTTGGAACTGTTGCTGTTACAAGTAATACTTGTTATTCTGAACTGGAATAAACTGATTGAAGCAAGATGCTTTTTGAGACCAACACTCACACAGTTCTGGGTTGCTCATCTACAGCAGGAAGCAGTCTCCTGCCTGACTGAGAAAGCAGTAGATGTTCTGATCCAGTTTGGCACCACATACCTAATACAGAAACAGTGACAATGCTGAGCCAGACCTCAGTGTTGTACTGTCAAAAACTGAGCCCAGAATAGGCATGCTTCTTGAAAACTTGAACCAGCCACACACCCCGCTTTAGGACTGTGTGTGTGTGTTTTCTGGGCTACATCTGTGTGATGTGATCAATCAGTTTATTCCAGTTCAGAAAAATAAATATGCATTTTAACAGCAACAGTTCCAACCTAGACTTTCTATCAGCAATAATGTATACAGTAAGATGTAGTGTAGGCCATAGTTTTTAAAATATGTACCGTTACTGAGGTTTGCACGATCAAAAAGCCTGTGTGTGTGTGTGTGTTCTGTTATACATCTGTGTGACGTGATCAATCCGTTTATTCCAGTTCAGAATGAAGTTATTTATTGTATTTTAACAGCAACAGTTCCAACCTAGTCAGGTATGTAAGAGTGTTTTTAATGGGAAAAAATAAACATGAAAAGATATTTATGGGTATTTCATTGTTATTTGTTTTTGCATTTTCTTTTAGGCATAATGGAAATAAAATGTTCCGATATTTACGTATAGTTGCATATAGGTTTGGGTCCCAGGAAAACACAGAATTTCTCATTTGGGTCCCAGGCTGAAAAAGTTTAAGAACCCCTGTCCTACAGTATACTGTGCTTCATGTATTTTTTTTATATATATATATTTTTTTTTAGATATCCTCAATCTTTTCAGTTTTGTAATGAATGGAGATATTTATAATTATAGATGTGTAGATATTCTCCATGCATCTATATCTAGGCTCTCACATCAAACAGAGACCAATGACTGGATCAGGGACTAAAAGACTCTGCTGCCCCTTCAGAAGATGCAACCACCTGCTTCCAATCTGTCCTGGTTTACCTCTTTAAACTGGCAGACATGGGCCTGACATCCTAGAGGGCCCACTGAACACTAGTGAGAGAGAGAGATTCTCCTCGCTTCTCTTCCCCATCCCAGCAGCCCAGGGCTTGTCAGTCAGTGAGCCGTACCCAACACTCACTTAATCAAGCAGGCATGTGGCATGGTGTGGCAACTGCCTGGGCGCATAAGTACATGTCTGGTGGTCTAAGCTGGTTTAAGACAGGACGGATGTGGCACCAGTGGCAGATTCTCTCAAGTTGTTCTTGGTATGTTTGTTTTGACAGTCGGCTATGACCCCGGAGGGCAGGCACTGGCACTAGCATCGGGCTGATCCAATAACAAAATACATTTGGTTTACAGAAACTACAAATAGAAGCCACATTATCCCTTAAATATGGAAAACTGTTGCCCAAATACATTTTAGAATATGAAAACACACAACACAACAACTTCAATTAGATTTTTTTGCCTTAGTTTTTGCCTTCCGGCTTTATGAAATAGAACAGAGATAGTCAACAGCTCAGAACAACGCAGTCTGATTGGATTCAGTCTAGCCAGATGTAGAAGGCGAAGCGAGCGTTCATCAAACATTCCCGGGCCTACCCTTTAGTCCCCAATTCACAACATAACAAATGTTCCTCTGAGCGAGGAGGCAGCACATCTGAGGAGAGCGCCAATAAAACACTTTGAAATGTACACCAACGACAACATTCTGCTACACAAGAAAAAAGTCCTTTGAAACCGCTCCCATCAGATCGCCGTGCTGAAAAGATGCCTGACCGGCAGGGTATTTCAAAGATGTCCGTTCATTCTCGTTTTCCTGAGTTTAGTTTTCCATATGTAAATCTAGTCTCCCTCAGGGTTCCATTCTAAGAGAGGTATCTATATATGGCTCTACTTTATTAACGGACAAATCCTCTTTAATGTTTTTGTCAGTAAAGTAACAGCTGGAGAGGGGATAAAATGACGAACCAATCTGCTCCAGCTGTTGAAGTATTAATACAGAAACTAACTACTGTGTGTTAGTTAATTGCTTTCTGCGTAATGTGCTTTCAAAAGAGCTTGATTCCTATTTTCTGTTACACAATCTCCAGTGCTGTGGGATATCTGTGAAAGAGCTCTGTGAAATTAAAGATTCCATTAAAAAAACGCTTCCCCCGTCTTCTCACGGCTCAGCGACTATAATGGACTCTAGTGTTGAATAACCTGAATGATGACATTAGCCACCTGCTACTGGGTGTTAGAAAGAAACACTGATATGATAGGTGGATATGAAATTCTGATTACAAGAACTAGAACTAGAACAATCCGGTCAAGGCCAGTGTCAGCCAACAGTCAAATGCTCATTGTGTGTACAGTCACAGTGCTACAAATGAGACTGTTGTACAGTAAGATCACCATGCACCCCTGCCTGTCTCTCTCCAGCCTCATGCACAGTGTCCCCCAACTGCCATGCGTTTCATTTGTGTTATTATCTGTTGCCACCTCGCTCGCACCACAGAGCCATACTGAACAATGACACATGGAAGCTGTTATAGGACTATGTGGATGACATGTTAAGAAATATAGAAAGTTCCCATGAGCAGCTACAGCTCTCTCTCTAGCGAAGCCGGGCCCTATCCATGCATGGTTTGCGTCTCCAGCACATTTAATTGAATGCCGTAAAACATTCATCAGAGCCAGATGAAGTGGGGGAAATGCATCCCGTTTGAGGTTATTTACACAGGAGAAATGAGGCTGTAACAAAGTTATCTCTGCTGAGGAGTGAGTACAGGACAGACACCCCACTCTATTTACACTACTCCAGAGTATTAATCCCTACTGAGACTGTCAACTTGAAAAGTCAGAACTCAGAACACACTGTATTGTAGTATTGTCTGTGGTCAGATTGGCAAAAAATGATATTGGGGAGACTTAGCCAAATGTCACTGAACAAACCACATCATGAATCTTAGATAAAAACAAGCTGACAACTGGTAGGCAAACACACATGCCCTCATATCTCTGGAGCTCATGGGAGAGTATTGGTGAATTAGTATTGGTGAACATGTTCTATTGTTGTCTATTAGATGGCTTACTTGCTTACTTGCACAACAAACACTGCTTTCTACGATGGGTTTGGGGTGAAGTTCAAGATGAGGCCTTGGCCTACATATTCCAGAGAAACACTGCTGCTGGATGGAAGCAATATGTAACATACAGTGCCTTGCGAAAGTATTCGGCCCCCTTGAACTTTGCGACCTTTTGCCACATTTCAGGCTTCAAACATAAAGATATAAAACTGTATTTTTTTTGTGAAGAATCAACAACAAGTGGGACACAATCATGAAGTGGAACGACATTTATTGGATATTTCAAACTTTTTTAACAAATCAAAAACTGAAAAATTGGGCGTGCAAAATTATTCAGTCCCCTTAAATTAATACTTTGTAGCGCCACCTTTTGCTGCGATTACAGCTGTAAGTCGCTTGGGGTATGTCTCTATCAGTTTTGCACATCGAGAGACTGAAATTGTTTCCCATTCCTCCTTGCAAAACAGCTCGAGCTCAGTGAGGTTGGATGGAGAGCATTTGTGAACAGCAGTTTTCAGTTCTTTCCACAGATTCTCGATTGGATTCAGGTCTGGACTTTGACTTGGCCATTCTAACACCTGGATATGTTTATTTTTGAACCATTCCATTGTAGATTTTGCTTTATGTTTTGGATCATTGTCTTGTTGGAAGACAAATCTCCGTCCCAGTCTCAGGTCTTTTGCAGACTCCATCAGGTTTTCTTCCAGAAGGGTCCTGTATTTGGCTCCATCCATCTTCCCATCAATTTTAACCATCTTCCCTGTCCCTGCTGAAGAAAAGCAGGCCCAAACCATGATGCTGCCACCACCATGTTTGACAGTGGGGATGGTGTGTTCAGCTGTGTTGCTTTTACGCCAAACATAACGTTTTGCATTGTTGCCAAAAAGTTCCATTTTGGTTTCATCTGACCAGAGCACCTTCTTCCACATGTTTGGTGTGTCTCCCAGGTGGCTTGTGGCAAACTTTAAACAACACTTTTTATGGATATCTTTAAGAAATGGATTTCTGCTTGCCACTCTTCCATAAAGGCCAGATTTGTGCAATATACGACTGATTGTTGTCCTATGGACAGAGTCTCCCACCTCAGCTGTAGATCTCTGCAGTTCATCCAGAGTGATCATGTGCCTCTTGGCAGCATCTCTGATCAGTCTTCTCCTTGTATGAGCTGAAAGTTTAGAGGGATGGCCAGGTCTTGGTAGATTTGCAGTGGTCTGATACTCCTTCCATTTCAATATTATCGCTTGCACAGTGCTCCTTGGGATGTTTAAAGCTTGGGAAATCTTTTAGTATCCAAATCCGGCTTTAAACTTCTTCACAACAGTATCTCGGACCTGCCTGGTGTGTTCCTTGTTCTTCATGATGCTCTCTGCGCTTTTAACGGACCTCTGAGACTATCACAGTGCAGGTGCATTTATACGGAGACTTGATTACACACAGGTGGATTGTATTTATCATCATTAGTCATTTAGGTCAACATTGGATCATTCAGAGATCCTCACTGAACTTCTGGAGAGAGTTTGCTGCACTGAAAGTAAAGGGGCTGAATAATTTTGCACGCCCAATTTTTCAGTTTTTAATTTGTTCAAAAAGTTTGAAATATCCAATAAATGTCATTCCACTTCATGATTGTGTCCCACTTGTTGTTGATTCTTCACAAAAAAATACAGTTTTATATCTTTATGTTTGAAGCCTGAAATGTGGTAAAAGGTCGCAAAGTTCAAGGGGGCCGAATACTTTCGCAAGGCACTGTATGAGAGGTCAGAGAGAGGGCTGACACCATAGTGACAGAGCTACAGACAATAGGGGGCAAGCCAACATCGCACAGATCGCACGCAAACCCACACACGCACGCACACACAGAGACACAGAAACTGCACTGTATGCACACAGGGAACCACTACGACCTCCACAAATAGTCATAACATGTGCTCTTTGAATATTCTGAGAAGGGCACAGCTTAAGACAATAACCCGAGGAGAGTGGTTCCTGAGGGCCTCAATTCCAATTCCTTATACACATATATTTCCTCATGATATGTCCGCAGCGTACCTCGTGATAAGAGATGGATAAATACTAGGACAAGTTAGCTGTACCCTGTCGTCTGAAGTGGGATTGGATGTCATGACAATCGGCTGAGGGTGTGTCAGCCACCTCAGGTCACTCCTGTCTGATTAAAAAGGCATATGTCTTAGGTCAGGTTATGATACAGGGAGACCAGACTGCTTGAATTGCTGTATTACTTATTGCCTTATTACAGCAGAACTTTCTTGAGAAAGAGAGAGAAAAGCCTCCTCCCCTTCCTTCCATGCTTTGATATCACACATGTTATGAGCATGTTCACTCTGAGAAAAACAAGTGCTATCTAGAACTCTAAAGGGTTATTCCGCTGTCCTCATAGGAGAGCCCTTTGAATAACTATTTTTGGTTCCAGGTAGAACCCTTTTGGTTCCAAATAGAAACCTTTTGGGTTTTTACACAGAGGGCTCTACATGGAACCAAAAAGGGATCTACCTGGAACCAAAAAGGATCTACCTGGAAAAGAGGATTGTACCTACAGTAGAACCAAAAATGGTTTTCCTGTAGAGACAGCCGAAGAACTCTTTTGGAACCCTTTTATGTAAGTGTAGGTTAGGGGTATAACAGCGTTATAGCAGCCCCACCTCCAGCGGTCATTACAGACCCTGTTCTCAGGTGGAGAAATGAATTATGGGACTGAGAGAGACGAGAGAGGTTTTTCAATGATAACATGGATTTGCTCTAAAACATGCTGCTGCTTTTCTCAGAACATCATGAATAAGTCATCGTTGTACGAAACCTTTAGCATTTTCAGTATCTTTCCTAATGCTTCTGCTTTTAAGATGCATATTGCTGCATGCATAAAACATTTCTTTCTCCAACCGCGACAATGAATGATTGAAGAAACAGAGATGAACAAATAAACAAGTAACTCTAGATGTGTCCTCAGCTCAGTGTAACACCAAGCCAAGGCCTATGATTAAATGTCTCTCGTCTTCTTCCATTTCGTGCCGAGCATCATCACATCACATGACTCAAATGAATGAACCCCATGTGATCTTTTATTCCATCCGATTGTCGCTGTTGCTCCGGAAAACAGGGCTGTAATTTTTTACATCGGCATTGACAAAGTTTTTCACTTAGCCTCTGAGAGGATTAAATCAATGATGTTGATTCTGTATTTACTGCTTGTGTGCCCACAGTCCTTTGTAATTAGCTTATTGCTTTTGATCTGATGTAATGTGATGAAAAGCCCTGAGTGGTCCAGGACTCCGGGAGTGCTTGGCTAGGTCGGGTGGAAGGCGGGAGGGCGATAGCCAACCAGGGCGGGCGCCACTCCAAGGCCCCACTTGAGCCTATCCAATTGTCCCTGGCTGGAGGAGAGGGAGGGGACGTGGACGCAAGGCGTTTCGCGTGAGCACACACAGACAGAGAGGTAGGGGGATCAGTGTCAGAGAGAAGGGGAGGACCACCCGCAGAGATGGCGGCATCCTCCAAACCTCATTACCCTTAGAGCCTCCCCTCACATGCATGCGTCATTACCCTCCTACCCCCCAGGCCTGCCCAGCGTCCAGACCCCCACAACACCTGATACCCACAGGTAGAGCAGCCCAGTGGGGACACTCCACCGACCAGACCCCTTGGGCCCTGGCCCCTTGGCCCCTTTCAGACTGACTGGCCGCCTTTCAACTCTGGCCACCCACAAACTCTAAAAAGTAACTACTCAAACATCTCCAACGGTCAGTAGAACTCAAATCATAAAAGTGGTACTAACTCAGATGTCAATAAGATTTCTTATCACTTAATGTTTTTGAGCACTGTTAACAAATATTAGGTTATTAAGTAAATATAACTTTACTTACTTGTGTTCAGCTAATCTAAAGTTATTGAGTTTTTGCAAGTTATGATGATTTAATATTTTAAAGCCAATCTAATCTTTGATAAATAAGTTGTTCTTACTTGATTCTATTATGTTTCACATCTTTACTTGAAATAATAAAGTAGTAGTCAGACATACTGCTCTTTGAGTAAAAAACACTTCATTTTTCTGTGTTTTGCTGATATAGGATTATTACGTTTTTGCAAGTTATGAATACTTAATAGTGCCACGTGGCTCTGTTTTTATTTCTGGGTAATTCAACATATTAGAATTGTATTATTCTTTTACACAATGTAGTATGCATGTTTGAAGAAAGAAAAGTATATCTCTAAAATAATATTAAGCAAATTGTTGTGCTATAAGGTGTAATGGATCATGATTAACGGATATCAAAACCTGCGGGTAAAGTGAGTTTCAAATATGAGACAAGCCATTCCCACCATGAACAAAGTTGTGCACTCCACTCTTAATGACAGAGGCTAATGCAGCATCCTGCAATGCTTACAGCTCTACCTCCCTTTACTGCTAGAGGAATGGGCACTGTGTTCAACAATGACTGGTTACAGCTCTACCTCCCTTTACTGCTAGAGGAATGGGCACTGTGTTCAACATTGACTGGTTACAGCTCTGCCTCCCTTTACTGCTAGAGGAATGGGCACTGTGTTCAACAACGCCTGGTTACAGCTCTACCTCCATTTACTGCTAGAGGAATGAGCACTGTGCTCAATAATGCCTGGTTACAGCTCTGCCTCCCTTTACTGCTAGAGGAATGATCACTGTGCTCAACAATGCCTGGCTACAGCTCTGCCTCCCTTTACTGCTAGAGGAATGATCACTGTGCTCAACAATGCCTGGTTACAGCTCTACCTCCATTTACTGCTAGAGGATTGATCACTGTGCTCAACAATGCCTGGTTACAGCTCTACCTCCCTTTACTGCTACAGGAATGAGCACTGTGCTCAACAATGCCTGTCAAGGTGGGCTAAAATTACAAATCGTCAAATACTTACACTTGAAAAAGAGTTGTAATGAAGGATAATAATTTAAGTACATTTTTATGTTCCCTAGAACAAATATTAATGTTCAGAATACATAATCAATTTAGTGTCAAGGTGTTAACAACTTAAAAAGATAACCATATGGGTAATGATGTCTCTTTATTACTTTAAGTATTGAACACTGAAATACTTTTATTTGGGTCACTCAAAAAGTTCTAGGCAACGGGTTTACAATTATTTTATATTTTTGCAGAACTAATTACTTTCTACAGTGCATGAATGAAGGACTCCCTTTAATATAACTATTTTAAACCATTTACTCATACAAAACCTAAGGTTAGTCAAATGCTGTTATAGTCTTTGACCTGACAGGAGAGGTTATGAGAATGTAAGATTGAAATTGCAACAGTCATAGTTTAGTTTTGGATGATGCCTGGTGGTTCCAAGGACGATAACAGCCTTTTAAAGTTAATGCTAGCAATCTTCTGGTGAACATAAGGAGGAGGTCTCTGGCTCTTCTAATAAAAATGAATATCTAGGTCTCAGTCAAAATGAGCAAGAGGTTCAACTCAAGTGCTGCCCATCTCTCCACAAAGGGAAAGTGCTGCCCACTTCTCCACAAAGGGAAAGTGCTGCCCCTCTCCACAAAGGGAAAGTACTGCCTACCTCTCCACAAAGAAAAAGTACTGCCCACCTCTCCACAAAGGGAAAGTGCAGCCCACCTCTCCACAAAGGGAAAGTGCTGCATCTCTCCACAAAGAGAGAGTGCTGCCCACCTCTCCACAAAGAGAAAGTGCTGCCCACCTCTCCACAAAGGGAAAGTACTGCCCACCTCTCCACAAAGAGAAAGTGCTGCCCACCTCTCCACAAAGGGAAAGTGCTGCCCACCTCTCCACAAAGAGAAAGTGCTACCCACCCCTCCACAAAGGGAAAATGCTGTCCACCTCTCCACAAAGAGAAAGTGCTGCCCACTTCTCCAAAAAGAGAAAGTGCTGCCCACCTCTCCAGAAAGGGAAAGTTCTGCACACCTCTCCACAAACAGAAGGTGCTGCCCACCTCTCCACAAAGGGAAAGTGCTGCCCAACTCTCAACAAAGAGAAATTGCTGCCCACCTCTCCACAAAGGGAAAATGCTGTCCACCTCTCCACAAAGAGAAAGTGCTGCCCACCTTTCCACAAAGAGAAAGTGCTGCCCACCTCTCCACAAAGGGAAAGTGCTGCCCACCTCTCCACAAACAGAAGGTGCTGCCCACCTCTCCACAAAGGGAAAGTGCTGCCCACCTCTCCACAAAGGGAAAGTACTGCCGACCTCCCCACAAAGAAAAAGTGCTGCCCACCTCTCCACAAAGAGAAAGTACTCGCCCACCTCTCCACAAAGGAAAGTGCTGCCCACCTCTCCAGAAAGGGAAAGTGCGGCCCACCTCTCCACAAAGAGAAAGTGCTGCCCACCTCTCCACAAAGAGAAAGTGCTGCCCACCTCTCCAAAAAAAGAAAGGGCTGCCCACCTCTCCAGAAAGGGAAAGTTCTGCCCACCTCTCCACAAAGAGAAGGTGCTGCCCACCTCTCCACAAAGTGAAAGTGCTGCCCACCTCTCCACAAAGAGAAAGTGCTGCCCCCTCTCCACAAAGGGAAAATGCTGTCCACCTCTCCACAAAGAGAAAGTTCTGCCCACCTCTCTACAAAGAGAAAGTGCTGCCCACCTCTCCAGAAAGGGAAAGTGCTGCCCACCTCTCTACAAAGAGAAAGTGCTGCCCACCTCTCCAGAAAGGGAAAGTGCTGCCCACCTCTCCACAAAGGGAAAGTGCTGCCCACCTCTCCAGAAAAGGAAAGTGCCTCCCACCTCTCCACAAAGACAAAGTGCTGCCCACCTCTCCACAAAGGGAAAGTACTGCCCACCTCTCCACAAAGGTAAAGTGCTGGCCACCTCTCCAGAAAGGGAAGGTTCTGCCCACTCTCCACAAAGAGAAGGTGCTGCCCACCTCTCCACAAAGGGAAAGTGCTGCCCACCTCTCCACAAAGGGAAAGTATTGCCCACCTCTCCAAAAAAAGAAAGTGCTGCCCACCTCTCCAGAAAGGGAAAGTTCTGCCCACCTCTCCACAAAGGGAAAGTGCTGCCCACCTCTCCACAAAGGGAAAGTGCTGCCCACCTCTCCACAAAGGGAAAGTACTGCCCACCTCTACACAAAGGTAAAGTGCTGGCCACCTCTCCAGAAAGGGAAGGTTCTGCCCACTCTCCACAAAGAGAAGGTGCTGCCCACCTCTCCACAATGGGAAAGTGCTGCCCACCTCTCCACAATGGGAAAATGCTGTCCACCTCTCCACAAAGGGAAAGTGCTGCCCACCTCTCCACAAAGGGAAACTGCTGCCCACCTCTCCACAAAGGGAAAGTACTGCCCACCTCTCCACAAAGAAAAAGTGCTGCCCACCTCTCCACAAAGGGAAAGTACTGCCCAACTCTCCACAAAGGGAAAGTGCTGCCCACCTCTCCAGAAAGGGAAAGTGCTGCCCACCTCTCCACGAAGGTAAAGTACTGCCCACCTCTCCACAAAGAGAAAGTGCTACCCACCTCTCCACAAAGGGAAAATGCTGTCCACCTCTCCACAAAGAGAAAGTGCTGCCCACCTCTCCACAAAGAGAAAGTATTGCCCACCTCTCCAGAAAGGGAAAGTTCTGCCCACCTCTCCACAAAGAGAAGGTGCTGCCCACCTCTCCACAATGGGAAAGTGCTGCCCACCTCTCCACAATGGGAAAATGCTGTCCACCTCTCCACAAAGGGAACGTGCTGCCCACCTCTCCACAAAGGGAAAGTGCTGCCCACCGCTCCACAAAGGGAAAGTACTGCCCACCTCTCCACAAAGACAAAGTGCTGCCCACCTCTCCACAAAGACAAAGTGCTGCCCACCTCTCCACAAAGACAAAGTGCTGCCCACCTCTCCACAAAGACAAAGTGCTGCCCACCTCTCCACAAAGGGAAAGTGCTGCCCACCTCTCCACAAAGGGAAAGTGCTGCCCACCTTTCCACAAAGGGAAAGTGCCGCCCACCTCTCCACAAAGAGAAAGTGCTGCCTACCTCTCCACAAAGAGAAAGTGCTGCCCACCTCTCCAGAAAGGGAAAGTTCTGCCCACCTCTCAACAAAGAGAAGGTGCTGCCCACCTCTCTACAATGGGAAAGTGCCACCCACCTCTCCACAATGGGCAAATATTGTCCACCTCTCCACAAAGGGAAAGTGCTGCCCAGCTCTCCACAAAGACAAAGTGCTGCCCAAGTCTCCACAAAGGGAAAGTGCTGCCCACCTCTCCACAAATAAAAAGTATTGCCCACCTCTCCACAAAGGGAAAGTGCTGCCCACCTCTCCACAAAGAAAAAGTGCTGCCCACCTCTCCACAAAGGGAAAGTACTGCCCACCTCTCCACAAAGGGAAAGTGCTGCCCACCTCTCCACAAAGAAAAAGTGCTGCCCACCTCTCAACAAAGGGAAAGTACTGCCCACCTCTCCAAAAAGAGAAAGTGCTGCCCACCTCTCCAGAAAGGGAAAGTTCTGCACACCTCTCCACAAACAGAAGGTGCTGCCCACCTCTCCACAAAGGGAAAGTGCTGCCCAACTCTCAACAAAGAGAAATTGCTGCCCACCTCTCCACAAAGGGAAAATGCTGTCCACCTCTCCACAAAGAGAAAGTGCTGCCCACCTTTCCACAAAGAGAAAGTGCTGCCCACCTCTCCACAAAGGGAAAGTGCTGCCCACCTCTCCAGAAAGGGAAAGTGCTGCCCACCTCTCCACAAACAGAAGGTGCTGCCCACCTCTCCACAAAGGGAAAGTGCTGCCCACCTCTCCACAAAGGGAAAGTACTGCCGACCTCCCCACAAAGAAAAAGTGCTGCCCACCTCTCCACAAAGAGAAAGTACTGCCCACCTCTCCACAAAGGAAAGTGCTGCCCACCTCTCCAGAAAGGGAAAGTGCGGCCCACCTCTCCACAAAGAGAAAGTGCTGCCCACCTCTCCACAAAGAGAAAGTGCTGCCCACCTCTCCAAAAAAAGAAAGGGCTGCCCACCTCTCCAGAAAGGGAAAGTTCTGCCCACCTCTCCACAAAGAGAAGGTGCTGCCCACCTCTCCACAAAGTGAAAGTGCTGCCCACCTCTCCACAAAGTGAAAGTGCTGCCCACCTCTCCACAAAGAGAAAGTGCTGCCCCCTCTCCACAAAGGGAAAATGCTGTCCACCTCTCCACAAAGAGAAAGTTCTGCCCACCTCTCTACAAAGAGAAAGTGCTGCCCACCTCTCCAGAAAGGGAAAGTGCTGCCCACCTCTCTACAAAGAGAAAGTGCTGCCCACCTCTCCAGAAAGGGAAAGTGCTGCCCACCTCTCCACAAAGGGAAAGTGCTGCCCACCTCTCCAGAAAAGGAAAGTGCTGCCCACCTCTCCACAAAGACAAAGTGCTGCCCACCTCTCCACAAAGGGAAAGTACTGCCCACCTCTCCACAAAGGTAAAGTGCTGGCCACCTCCACAAAGGGAAGGTTCTGCCCACTCTCCACAAAGAGAAGGTGCTACCCACCTCTCCACAAAGGGAAAGTGCTGCCCACCTCTCCACAAAGGGAAAGTATTGCCCACCTCTCCAAAAAAAGAAAGTGCTGCCCACCTCTCCAGAAAGGGAAAGTTCTGCCCACCTCTCCACAAAGGGAAAGTGCTGCCCACCTCTCCACAAAGGGAAAGTGCTGCCCACCTCTCCACAAAGGGAAAGTACTGCCCACCTCTACACAAAGGTAAAGTGCTGGCCACCTCTCCAGAAAGGGAAGGTTCTGCCCACTCTCCACAAAGAGAAGGTGCTGCCCACCTCTCCACAATGGGAAAGTGCTGCCCACCTCTCCACAATGGGAAAGTGCTGCCCACCTCTCCACAAAGGGAAACTGCTGCCCACCTCTCCACAAAGGGAAAGTACTGCCAACCTCTCCACAAAGAAAAAGTGCTGCCCACCTCTCCACAAAGGGAAAGTACTGCCCAACTCTCCACAAAGGGAAAGTGCTGCCCACCTCTCCAGAAAGGGAAAGTGCTGCCCACCTCTCCACGAAGGTAAAGTACTGCCCACCTCTCCACAAAGAGAAAGTGCTACCCACCTCTCCACAAAGGGAAAATGCTGTCCACCTCTCCACAAAGAGAAAGTGCTGCCCACCTCTCCACAAAGAGAAAGTATTGCCCACCTCTCCAGAAAGGGAAAGTTCTGCCCACCTCTCCACAATGGGAAAGTGCTGCCCACCTCTCCACAAAGGGAAACTGCTGCCCACCTCTCCACAAAGGGAAAGTACTGCCAACCTCTCCACAAAGAAAAAGTGCTGCCCACCTCTCCACAAAGGGAAAGTACTGCCCAACTCTCCACAAAGGGAAAGTGCTGCCCACCTCTCCAGAAAGGGAAAGTGCTGCCCACCTCTCCACGAAGGTAAAGTACTGCCCATCTCTCCACAAAGAGAAAGTGCTACCCACCTCTCCACAAAGGGAAAATGCTGTCCACCTCTCCACAAAGAGAAAGTGCTGCCCACCTCTCCACAAAGAGAAAGTATTGCCCACCTCTCCAGAAAGGGAAAGTTCTGCCCACCTCTCCACAAAGAGAAGGTGCTGCCCACCTCTCCACAATGGGAAAGTGCTGCCCACCTCTCCACAATGGGAAAATGCTGTCCACCTCTCCACAAAGGGAACGTGCTGCCCACCTCTCCACAAAGGGAAAGTGCTGCCCACCGCTCCACAAAGGGAAAGTACTGCCCACCTCTCCACAAAGACAAAGTGCTGCCCACCTCTCCACAAAGACAAAGTGCTGCCCACCTCTCCACAAAGACAAAGTGCTGCCCACCTCTCCACAAAGACAAAGTGCTGCCCACCTCTCCACAAAGGGAAAGTGCTGCCCACCTCTCCACAAAGGGAAAGTGCTGCCCACCTTTCCACAAAGGGAAAGTGCTGCCCACCTCTCCACAAAGAGAAAGTGCTGCCTACCTCTCCACAAAGAGAAAGTGCTGCCCACCTCTCCAGAAAGGGAAAGTTCTGCCCACCTCTCAACAAAGAGAAGGTGCTGCCCACCTCTCTACAATGGGAAAGTGCCACCCACCTCTCCACAATGGGCAAATATTGTCCACCTCTCCACAAAGGGAAAGTGCTGCCCAGCTCTCCACAAAGACAAAGTGCTGCCCAAGTCTCCACAAAGGGAAAGTGCTGCCCACCTCTCCAGAAAGGGAAAGTGCTGCCCACCTCTCCACAAAGGGAAAATGCTGTCCACCTCTCCACAAAGAGAAAGTGCTGCCCACCTCTCCACAAAGAGAAAGTATTGCCCACCTCTCCAGATAGGGAAAGTTCTGCCCACCTCTCCACAAAGAGAAGGTGCTGCCCACCTCTCCACAATGGGAAAGTGCTGCCCACCTCTCCACAATGGGAAAATGCTGTCCACCTCTCCACAAAGGGAACGTGCTGCCCACCTCTCCACAAAGGGAAAGTGCTGCCCACCGCTCCACAAAGGGAAAGTACTGCCCACCTCTCCACAAAGACAAAGTGCTGCCCACCTCTCCACAAAGACAAAGTGCTGCCCACCTCTCCACAAAGACAAAGTGCTGCCCACCTCTCCACAAAGACAAAATGCTGTCCACCTCTCCACAAAGGGAAAGTTCTGCCCACCTCTCCACAAAGAGAAGGTGCTGCCCACCTCTCCACAATGGGAAAGTGCTGCCCACCTCTCCACAATGGGAAAATGCTGTCCACCTCTCCACAAAGAGAAAGTGCTGCCCAGCTCTCCATAAAGAGAAAGTGCTGCTCACCTCTCCACAAAGGGAAGCTGCTGCCCACCTCTCCACAAAGGGAAAGTGCTGCCCACCTCTCCACAAAGGGAAAGTGCTGCCCACCTCTCCACAAAGGGAAAGTGCTGCCCACCTCTCCACAAAGGGAAAATGCTGTCCACCTCTCCACAAAGAGAAAGTGCTGCCCACCTCTCCACAAAGAGAAAGTATTGCCCACCTCTCCAGAAAGGGAAAGTTCTGCCCACCTCTCCACAAAGAGAAGGTGCTGCCCACCTCTCCACAATGGGAAAGTGCTGCCCACCTCTCCACAATGGGAAAATGCTGTCCACCTCTCCACAAAGGGAACGTGCTGCCCACCTCTCCACAAAGGGAAAGTGCTGCCCACCGCTCCACAAAGGGAAAGTACTGCCCACCTCTCCACAAAGACAAAGTGCTGCCCACCTCTCCACAAAGACAAAGTGCTGCCCACTTCTCCACAAAGACAAAGTGCTGCCCACCTCTCCACAAAGACAAAATGCTGTCCACCTCTCCACAAAGGGAACGTGCTGCCCACCTCTCCACAAAGGGAAAGTGCTGCCCACCGCTCCACAAAGGGAAAGTACTGCCCACCTCTCCACAAAGGGAAAGTGCTGCCCACCTCTCCACAAAGGGAAAGTGCTGCCCACCTTTCCACAAAGGGAAAGTGCTGCCCACCTCTCCACAAAGAGAAAGTGCTGCCTACCTCTCCACAAAGAGAAAGTGCTGCCCACCTCTCCAGAAAGGGAAAGTTCTGCCCACCTCTCAACAAAGAGAAGGTGCTGCCCACCTCTCTACAATGGGAAAGTGCCACCCACCTCTCCACAATGGGCAAATCTTGTCCACCTCTCCACAAAGGGAAAGTGCTGCCCAGGTCTCCACAAAGACAAAGTGCTGCCCAAGTCTCCACAAAGGGAAAGTGCTGCCCACCTCTCCACAAATAAAAAGTATTGCCCACCTCTCCACAAAGGGAAAGTGCTGCCCACCTCTCCACAAAGAAAAAGTGCTGCCCACCTCTCCACAAAGGGAAAGTACTGCCCACCTCTCCACAAAGGGAAAGTGCTGCCCACCTCTCCACAAAGGGAAAGTGCTGCCAACCTCTACACGAAGGGAAAATACTGCCCACCTCTCCACAAAGAGAAAGTGCTACCCACCTCTCCACAAAGGGAAAATGCTGTCCACCTCTCCACAAAGGGAAAATGCTGTCCACCTCTCCACAAAGAGAAAGTACTGCCCACCTCTCCACAAAGAAAAAGTGCTGCCCACCTCTCCACAAAGAAAAGTGCTGCCCACCTCTCCACAAAGGGAAAGTACTGCCCACCTCTCCACAAAGGGAAAGTGCTGCCCACCTCTCCACAAAGGGAAAGTGCTGCCCACCTCTCCACAAAGGGAAAGTGCTGCTCACCTCTCCACAAAGAGAAAGTGCTGCCCACCTCTCCACAAAGGGAAAGTACTGCCCACCTCTCCACAAAGGGAAAGTGCTGCCCACCTCTCCACAAAGGGAAAGTGCTGCCCACCTCTCCACAAAGGGAAAGTGCTGCCAACCTCTCTACAAAGGCAAAGTGCTGCTCACCTCTCCACAAAGAGAAAGTGCTGTCCACCTCTCCTCAAAGAGAAAGTGCTGCCCACCTCTCCAAAAAGAGAAAGTGCTGCCCACCTCTCCAGAAAGGGAGAGTTTTGCCCACTTCTCCACAAAAAGAAGGTGCTGCCCACCTCTCCACAAAGGGAAAGTGCTGCCCACCTCTCCACAAAGGGAAAGTGCTGCCCACCTCTCCACAAAGGGAAATTACTGCCTACCTCTCCACAAAGGGAAAGTACTGCCCACCTCTCCAGAAAGAGAAAGTACTGCCCACCTCTCCACAAAGGGAAAGTACTGCCCACCTCTCCTGAAAGGGAGAGTTTTGCACACCTCTCCACAAAAAGAAGGTGCTGCCCACCTCTCCACAAAGGGAAAGTGCTGCCCACCTCTCCACAAAGGGAAAGCGCTGCCCACTTCTCCAGAAAGAGAAAGTACTGCCCACCTCTCCACAAAGGGAAAGTACTGCCCACCTCTCCACAAAGGGAAAGTGCTGCCCACCTCTCCACAAAGAGAAAGTGCTGCCCACCTCTCCACAAAGGGAAAGTACTGTCCACCTCTCCACAAAGGGAAAGTGCTTCCCACCTCTACACAAAGGGAAAGTGCTGCCCACCTCTCCACAAAGGGAAAGTGCTGCCCACCTCTCCACAAAGAGAAAGTGCTGCCCACCTCTCCACAAAGAGAAGGTGCTGCCCACCTCTCCACAATGGGAAAGTGCTGCCCACCTCTCCACAATGGGAAAATGCTGTCCACCTCTCCACAAAGAGAAAGTGCTGCCCAGCTCTCCACAAAGAGAAAGTGCTGCTCACCTCTCCACAAAGGGAAGCTGCTGCCCACCTCTCCACAAAGGGAAAGTGCTGCCCACCTCTCCACAAAGGGAAAGTGCTGCCCACCTCTCCACAAAGGGAAAGTTCTGCCCACCTCTCCACAAATGGAAGCTGCTGCCCACCTCTCCACAAAGGGAAAGTGCTGCCCACCTCTCCACAAAGGGAAAGTGCTGCTCACCTCTCCACAAAGAGAAAGTGCTGCCCACCTCTCCACAAAGGGAAAGTACTGCCCACCTCTCCACAAAGGGAAAGTGCTGCCCACCTCTCCACAAAGGGAAAGTGCTGCCCACCTCTCCACAAAGGGAAAGTGCTGCCAACCTCTCCACAAAGGCAAAGTGCTGCTCACCTCTCCACAACGAGAAAGTGCTGTCCACCTCTCCTCAAAGAGAAAGTGCTGCCCACCTCTCCAAAAAGAGAAAGTGCTGCCCACCTCTCCAGAAAGGGAGAGTTTTGCCCACTTCTCCACAAAAAGAAGGTGCTGCCCACCTCTCCACAAAGGGAAAGTGCTGCCCACCTCTCCACAAAGGGAAAGTGCTGCCCACCTCTCCACAAAGGGAAATTACTGCCTACCTCTCCACAAAGGGAAAGTACTGCCCACCTCTCCAGAAAGAGAAAGTACTGCCCACCTCTCCACAAAGGGAAAGTACTGCCCACCTCTCCTGAAAGGGAGAGTTTTGCCCACCTCTCCACAAAAAGAAGGTGCTGCCCACCTCTCCACAAAGGGAAAGTGCTGCCCACCTCTCCACAAAGGGAAAGCGCTGCCCACTTCTCCAGAAAGAGAAAGTACTGCCCACCTCTCCACAAAGGGAAAGTACTGCCCACCTCTCCACAAAGGGAAAGTGCTGCCCACCTCTCCACAAAGAGAAAGTGCTGCCCACCTCTCCACAAAGGGAAAGTACTGTCCACCTCTCCACAAAGGGAAAGTGCTGCCCACCTCTACACAAAGGGAAAGTGCTGCCCACCTCTCCACAAAGGGAAAGTGCTGCCCACCTCTCCACAAAGAGAAAGTGCTGCCCACCTCTCCACAAAGAGAAGGTGCTGCCCACCTCTCCACAATGGGAAAGTGCTGCCCACCTCTCCACAATGGGAAAATGCTGTCCACCTCTCCACAAAGAGAAAGTGCTGCCCAGCTCTCCACAAAGAGAAAGTGCTGCTCACCTCTCCACAAAGGGAAGCTGCTGCCCACCTCTCCACAAAGGGAAAGTGCTGCCCACCTCTCCACAAAGGGAAAGTGCTGCCCACCTCTCCACAAAGGGAAAGTTCTGCCCACCTCTCCACAAAGGGAAGCTGCTGCCCACCTCTCCAAAAAGGGAAAGTTCTGCCCACCTCTCCACAAAGGGAAAGTGCTTCCCACCTCTCCACAAAGGGAGAGTGCTGCCCACCTCTCAACAAAGTAAAAAGTACTGCCCACCTCTCCAGAAAGGGAAAGTGCTGCCCCTCTCCACAAAGAGAAAGTGCTGCCCACCTCTCCACAAAGGGAAAGTGCTGCCCACCTCTCCACAAAGAGAAAGTGCTGTCTAACTCTCCACAAAGAGAAAGTGCTGCCCACCTCTCCAGAAAAGAGAAAGTGCTGCCCACCTCTCCACAAAGGGAAAGTGCTGCCCACCTCTCCACAAGGGGCTGCCCACCTCTCCAGAAAGAGAAAATGCTTCCCACCTCTCCAGAAAAGAGAAAGGGCTGCCCACCTCTCCACAAAGGGCTGCCCACCTCTCGAGAAAATAGAAAGTGCTGCCCACCTCTCCAGAAAGGGAAAGTGCTGCCCACCTCTCCACAAAGGGCTGCCCAACTCTCTACAAAGGGAAAGTGCTGCCCACCTCTCCAGAAAGGGAAAGTGCTGCCCACCTCTCCAGAAAGGGAAAGTGCTGTGCCCCTCTATACAAAGAGAAAGTGCTGCCCACCTCTCCACAAAGGGAACGTGCTGCCCACCGCTCCACAAAGAGAAAGTGCTGCTCACCTCTCCACAAAGGGCTATCCACCTCTACACAAAGAGAAAGTGCTGCCCACCTCTCCAGAAAGGGAAAGTGCTGCCCACCTCTCCACAAAGGGCTGCCCAACTCTCTACAAAGGGAAAGTGCTGCCCACCTCTCCAGAAAGGGAAAGTGCTGCCCACCTCTCCAGAAAGGGAAAGTGCTGCCCACCTCTCCACAAAGGGAATGTGCTGCACCACCTCTCCACAAAGAGAAAGTGCTGCTCACCTCTCCACAAAGGGCTATCCACCTCTACACAAAGAGAAAGTGCTGCCCACCTCTCCACAAAGGGAAAGTACTGCCCACCTCTCCACAAAGGGAAAGTTCTGCCCACCTTTCCACAAAGGGAAGCTGCTGCCCACCTCTCCACAAAGGGAAACTGCTGCCCATCTCTCCACAAAGAGAAAGTGCCGCCCACCTCTCCACAAAGGGAAAGTGCTGCCCACCTCTCCACAAAGAGAAAGTGCTGCCCACCTCTCCACAAAGGGAAAGTGCTGCCCACCTCTCCACAAAGGGAAATTACTGCCTACCTCTCCACAAAGGGAAAGTACTGCCCACCTCTCCAGAAAGAGAAAGTACTGCCCACCTCTCCACAAAGGGAAAGTACTGCCCACCTCTCCTGAAAGGGAGAGTTTTGCCCACCTCTCCACAAAAAGAAGGTGCTGCCCACCTCTCCACAAAGGGAAAGTGCTGCCCACCTCTCCACAAAGGGAAAGCGCTGCCCACTTCTCCAGAAAGAGAAAGTACTGCCCACCTCTCCACAAAGGGAAAGTACTGCCCACCTCTCCACAAAGGGAAAGTGCTGCCCACCTCTCCACAAAGAGAAAGTGCTGCCCACCTCTCCACAAAGGGAAAGTACTGTCCACCTCTCCACAAAGGGAAAGTGCTGCCCACCTCTACACAAAGGGAAAGTGCTGCCCACCTCTCCACAAAGGGAAAGTGCTGCCCACCTCTCCACAAAGAGAAAGTGCTGCCCACCTCTCCACAAAGAGAAGGTGCTGCCCACCTCTCCACAATGGGAAAGTGCTGCCCACCTCTCCACAATGGGAAAATGCTGTCCACCTCTCCACAAAGAGAAAGTGCTGCCCAGCTCTCCACAAAGAGAAAGTGCTGCTCACCTCTCCACAAAGGGAAGCTGCTGCCCACCTCTCCACAAAGGGAAAGTGCTGCCCACCTCTCCACAAAGGGAAAGTGCTGCCCACCTCTCCACAAAGGGAAAGTTCTGCCCACCTCTCCACAAAGGGAAGCTGCTGCCCACCTCTCCAAAAAGGGAAAGTTCTGCCCACCTCTCCACAAAGGGAAAGTGCTGCCCACCTCTCCACAAAGGGAGAGTGCTGCCCACCTCTCAACAAAGTAAAAAGTACTGCCCACCTCTCCAGAAAGGGAAAGTGCTGCCCCTCTCCACAAAGAGAAAGTGCTGCCCACCTCTCCACAAAGGGAAAGTGCTGCCCACCTCTCCACAAAGAGAAAGTGCTGTCTAACTCTCCACAAAGAGAAAGTGCTGCCCACCTCTCCAGAAAAGAGAAAGTGCTGCCCACCTCTCCACAAAGGGAAAGTGCTGCCCACCTCTCCACAAGGGGCTGCCCACCTCTCCAGAAAGAGAAAATGCTTCCCACCTCTCCAGAAAAGAGAAAGGGCTGCCCACCTCTCCACAAAGGGCTGCCCACCTCTCGAGAAAATAGAAAGTGCTGCCCACCTCTCCAGAAAGGGAAAGTGCTGCCCACCTCTCCACAAAGGGCTGCCCAACTCTCTACAAAGGGAAAGTGCTGCCCACCTCTCCAGAAAGGGAAAGTGCTGCCCACCTCTCCAGAAAGGGAAAGTGCTGTGCCCCTCTATACAAAGAGAAAGTGCTGCCCACCTCTCCACAAAGGGAACGTGCTGCCCACCGCTCCACAAAGAGAAAGTGCTGCTCACCTCTCCACAAAGGGCTATCCACCTCTACACAAAGAGAAAGTGCTGCCCACCTCTCCAGAAAGGGAAAGTGCTGCCCACCTCTCCACAAAGGGCTGCCCAACTCTCTACAAAGGGAAAGTGCTGCCCACCTCTCCAGAAAGGGAAAGTGCTGCCCACCTCTCCAGAAAGGGAAAGTGCTGCCCACCTCTCCACAAAGGGAATGTGCTGCACCACCTCTCCACAAAGAGAAAGTGCTGCTCACCTCTCCACAAAGGGCTATCCACCTCTACACAAAGAGAAAGTGCTGCCCACCTCTCCACAAAGGGAAAGTACTGCCCACCTCTCCACAAAGAGAAAGTGCTGCCCAACTCTCCACAAAGGGTACGTGCTTCCCACCTCACCACAAAGAGAAAGTGCTGCCCACCTCTCCACAAAGAGAAAGTGCTGCCCACCTCTCCACAAAGAGAAAATGCTGTCCACCTCTCCACAAAGGGAATGTGCTGCCCACCTCTCCACAAAGGGAATGTGCTGCCCACCTCTCCACAAAGAGTAAGTGCTTCCCACCTCACCAGAAAGAGAAAGTGGTGTCCACCTCTCCACAAAAAGAACGTGCTGTCTAACTCTCCACAAAGAGAAAGTTCTGTCCACCTCTCCACAAAAGGCTGCCCACCTCTTCACAAAGGGAACGTGCTGCCCACCTCTCCACAAAGGGTAAGTGGTGCCCACTTCTCCACAAAGAGAAAGTGCTGCCCACCTTTCCACAAAGAGAAAGTGCTGCCACCTCTCCACAAAGGGAAAGTGCTGCCCACCTCTCCACAAAGAGAAAGTGCTGTCTAACTCTCCACAAAGAGAAAGTGCTGCCCACCTCTCCAGAAAAGAGAAAGTGCTGCCCACCTCTCCACAAAGGGAAAGTGCTGCCCACCTCTCCACAAGGGGCTGCCCACCTCTCCAGAAAGAGAAAATGCTTCCCACCTCTCCAGAAAAGAGAAAGGGCTGCCCACCTCTCCACAAAGGGCTGCCCACCTCTCGAGAAAATAGAAAGTGCTGCCCACCTCTCCAGAAAGGGAAAGTGCTGCCCACCTCTCCACAAAGGGCTGCCCAACTCTCTACAAAGGGAAAGTGCTGCCCACCTCTCCAGAAAGGGAAAGTGCTGCCCACCTCTCCAGAAAGGGAAAGTGCTGTGCCCCTCTATACAAAGAGAAAGTGCTGCCCACCTCTCCACAAAGGGAACGTGCTGCCCACCTCTCCACAAAGAGAAAGTGCTGCTCACCTCTCCACAAAGGGCTATCCACCTCTCCACAAAGAGAAAGTCCTGCCCACCTCTCCACAAAGGGAAAGTACTGCCCACCTCTCCACAAAGGGAAGCTGCTGCCCACCTCTCCACAAAGGGAAACTGCTGCCCATCTCTCCACAAAGAGAAAGTGCTGCCCACCTCTCCACAAAGGGAAAGTGCTGCCCACCTCTCCACAAAGAGAAAGTGCTGCCCAGCTCTCCACAAAGGGAAAGTGCTGCCCACCTCTCCACAATGGAGAGTGCTGCCCACCTTTCCACATAGGGAAAGTGCTGCCCACCTCTCCACATAGGGAAAGTGCTGCCCATCTCTCCACAACGGGAAAGTTCTGCCCACCTCTCCACAAAGGGAAGCTGCTGCACACCTCTCCACAAACGGAAAGTTCTGCCCACCTCTCCACAAAGGGAAAGTGCTGACCACCTCTCCACAAAGGGAGAGTGCTGCCCACCTCTCCACAAAGAAAAAGTACTACCCACCTCTCCAGAAAGGGAAAGTGCTGCCCAACTCTCCACAAAGGGTACGTGCTTCCCACCTCACCACAAAGAGAAAGTGCTGCCCACCTCTCCACAAAGAGAAAGTGCTGCCCACCTCTCCACAAAGAGAAAATGCTGTCCACCTCTCCACAAAGGGAATGTGCTGCCCACCTCTCCACAAAGGGAATGTGCTGCCCACCTCTCCACAAAGAGTAAGTGCTTCCCACCTCACCAGAAAGAGAAAGTGGTGTCCACCTCTCCACAAAGAGAACGTGCTGTCTAACTCTCCACAAAGAGAAAGTTCTGTCCACCTCTCCACAAAAGGCTGCCCACCTCTTCACAAAGGGAACGTGCTGCCCACCTCTCCACAAAGGGTAAGTGGTGCCCACTTCTCCACAAAGAGAAAGTGCTGCCCACCTCTCCACAAAGAGAAAGTGCTGCCACCTCTCCAGAAAGAGAAAGTGCTGTCCACCTCTCCACAAAGGGAAAGTGCTGCACACCTCTCCACAAAGAGAAAGTGCTGTCTAACTCTCCACAAAGAGAAAGTGCTGCCCACCTCTCCAGAAAAGAGAAAGTGCTGCCCACCTCTCCACAAAGGGAAAGTGCTGCCCACCTCTCCACAAAGGGCTGCCCACCTCTCCAGAAAGAGAAAATGCTTCCCACCTCTCCAGAAAAGAGAAAGGGCTGCCCACCTCTCCACAAAGGGCTGCCCACCTCTCGAGAAAATAGAAAGTGCTGCCCACCTCTCCAGAAAGGGAAAGTGCTGCCCACCTCTCCACAAAGGGCTGCCCAACTCTCTACAAAGGGAAAGTGCTGCCCACCTCTCCAGAAAGGGAAAGTGCTGCCCACCTCTCCAGAAAGGGAAAGTGCTGTGCCCCTCTATACAAAGAGAAAGTGCTGCCCACCTCTCCACAAAGGGAACGTGCTGCCCACCTCTCCACAAAGAGAAAGTGCTGCTCACCTCTCCACAAAGGGCTATCCACCTCTACACAAAGAGAAAGTCCTGCCCACCTCTCCACAAAGGGAAAGTACTGCCCACCTCTCCACAAAGGGAAGCTGCTGCCCACCTCTCCACAAAGGGAAACTGCTGCCCATCTCTCCACAAAGAGAAAGTGCTGCCCACCTCTCCACAAAGGGAAAGTGCTGCCCACCTCTCCACAAAGAGAAAGTGCTGCCCAGCTCTCCACAAAGGGAAAGTGCTGCCCACCTCTCCACAATGGAGAGTGCTGCCCACCTTTCCACATAGGGAAAGTGCTGCCCACCTCTCCACATAGGGAAAGTGCTGCCCATCTCTCCACAACGGGAAAGTTCTGCCCACCTCTCCACAAAGGGAAGCTGCTGCACACCTCTCCACAAACGGAAAGTTCTGCCCACCTCTCCACAAAGGGAAAGTGCTGCCCACCTCTCCACAAAGGGAGAGTGCTGCCCACCTCTCCACAAAGAAAAAGTACTACCCACCTCTCCAGAAAGGGAAAGTGCTGCCCAACTCTCCACAAAGGGTACGTGCTTCCCACCTCACCACAAAGAGAAAGTGCTGCCCACCTCTCCACAAAGAGAAAGTGCTGCCCACCTCTCCACAAAGAGAAAATGCTGTCCACCTCTCCACAAAGGGAATGTGCTGCCCACCTCTCCACAAAGGGAATGTGCTGCCCACCTCTCCACAAAGAGTAAGTGCTTCCCACCTCACCAGAAAGAGAAAGTGGTGTCCACCTCTCCACAAAGAGAACGTGCTGTCTACCTCTCCACAAAAGGCTGCCCACCTCTTCACAAGGGGAACGTGCTGCCCACCTCTCCACAAAGGGTAAGTGGTGCCCACTTCTCCACAAAGAGAAAGTGCTGCCCACCTCTCCACAAAGAGAAAGTGCTGCCACCTCTCCAGAAAGAGAAAGTGCTGTCCACCTCTCCACAAAGAGAAAGTGCTGCCCACCTCTCCACAAAGAGAAAGTGCTGCCCACCTCTCCACAAAGAGAAAATGCTGTCTAACTCTCCACAAAGAGAAAGTGCTGCCCACCTCTCCACAAAGAGAACGAGCTGCCCACCTCTCCACAAAGGGAACGTGCTGCCCACCTCTCCAAAAAGACAAAATGCTGCCCACCTCTCCAGAAAGGGAAAATGCTGCCCACCTCTCCAAAAAGACAAAATGCTGCCCACCTCTCCAGAAAGGGAAAATGCTGCCCACCTCTCCACAAAGACAAAGTGCTACCCACCTCTCCACAAAGAGAACGAGCTGCCCACCTCTCCACAAAGGGAACGTGCTGCCCACCTCTCCAAAAAGACAAAATGCTGCCCACCTCTCCAGAAAGGGAAAATGCTGCCCACCTCTCCAAAAAGACAAAATGCTGCCCACCTCTCCAGAAAGACAAAGTGCTGCCCACCTCTCCAAAAAGACAAAATGCTGCCCACCTCTCCAGAAAGGGAAAATGCTGCCCACCTCTCCAAAAAGACAAAATGCTGCCCACCTCTCCAGAAAGACAAAATGCTGCCCACCTCTCCAGAAAGGGAAAATGCTGCCCACCTCTCCAAAAAGACAAAGTGCTGCCCACCTCTCCAAAAAGACAAAATGCTGCCCACCTCTCCAAAAAGGGAAAATGCTGCCCACCTCTCCAAAAAGACAAAGTGCTGCCCACCTCTCCACAAAGAGAAAGTGCTGCCCACCTCTCCACAAAGACAAAGTGCTGCCCACCTCTCCACAAAGGGAAAGTGCTGCCCACCTCTCCACAAAGAGAAAGTGCTGCCCACCTCTCCACAAAGACAAAGTGCTGCCCACCTCTCCACAAAGACCAAGTGCTGCCCACCTCTCCACAAAGGGAAAGTGCTGCCCACCTCTCCACAAAGGGAAAGTGCTGCCCACCTCACCACAAAGAGAAAGTCCTGCCCACCTCTCCACAAAGACAAAGTGCTGCCCACCTCTCCACAAAGACAAAGTGCTGCCCACCTCTCCACAAAGACAAAGTGCTGCCCACCTCTCCACAAAGACAAAGTGCTGCCCACCTCTCCACAAAGGGAAAGTGCTGCCCACCTCTCCACAAAGGGAAAGTGCTGCCCACCTCTCCACAAAGGGAAAGTTCTGCCTACCTCTCCACAAAGAGAAAGCGCTGCCCACCTCTCCACAAAGGGAAAATGCTGCCCACCTCTCCAAAAAGACAAAGTGCTGCCCACCTCTCCACAAAGAGAAAGTGCTGCCCACCTCTCCACAAAGACAAAGTGCTACCCACCTCTCCACAAAGAGAACGAGCTGCCCACCTCTCCACAAAGAGAACGAGCTGCCCATCTCTCCACAAAGGGAACATGCTGCCCACCTCTCCACAAAGGGAACAAGCTGCCCACCTCTCCACAAAGGGACCATGCTACAGAATAACACAAACACGCACGCACACACACAAACCCCCAGCCCTCCTGTCAGACTGGTGAAGTGGACCTATGGTGTGCAGGCTGCAGCAGACAGACAGTTGTGTTTATGGAAGGGGTCAGTGTTCCGCATATGGCCAGCGTGTTAAAATACACATGGCTCCTGCCACAGCTTCTAAAAATGTATTGCGGCTGTCTGTACATCCAGGAATAAAATAAACTCTGAATGTTTCAGCAAGTGGCACTGAGGATTTAATGATTGAGTATTTGAAACTATGGTCAGATTTGTACATGAAAAAACAAGAAAGAACACGCCTTTAAAAGTCCAAAGATATTGGGTTGGACGTCAGTAATATACAGAGAGCTGTTTGAGTTGGCAGAGCGGGACGAGCAGATTTGCCTTGGATAAGTGTGTGTCACACGCCATCTCAGAGACTAGCAGGGGTGCAGTATAAGCCATAGGAACTGGTGGTGAAACTAAACACATGCAATGACAGCCACAGGCAGTCCACGCCAGCCAAAGAGTCTTAACTCCCAAACACCAGCCTGAATACAGGGCTTCTGATACCTGGAATAAAGCAGCAGAAATATATCAATTACCTTCCCCTTCAAAGCAAACCATGATGTACCACTAAATTCAGATTATTTTCTATGTACTCTGTTGCTTATTTCTCTTGGCTGAATAGTATCTCTACTCTGACTCCACCAAGCTTACTGACTGAGTCGTTCTGCCTAGCTAGCTAATAGGTAGGTTGCCGACTGACTGACCTGAGGTTTATATTAGAAGGCTCACTAGATTGTGAACACACAATGAACAACGTCGACCAGAGAAGACTACTTAACTCTGGCTGCTGTGGTCTTCACACTATCATTGGAATTCCCACACCAGCCAAAGACAAATGTGCATCCGAAATGGAACCCTATTCACTATGGTGCTTCCCTATAGGGTGCACTACTTTTGACCAGAGCCCTATGAGCACAGGTCAAAAGTAATGCATTATAAATGGAATAGAGTGCCATTTCGGAAGTAGACAAAAGCCTTTACCAGGATACTGTACAGTCTTGTAGAAAGTGGTAGTCAAGTGTGAACTAGAGGTCATATACTGTAGGCATCATGGCGTGATGTTTTGGGTACAGTTCCTCTGACTGACACCCTGTCTGTACCATCAGGGATGGTTATGGGTAATATAGCGGGACCTGCGTCAGGAAGGCTAACCGTGTCCACCTCTCAGCAGACTGAGCCTGTCTAGCACCCTGTAGTGGCCTGTGGGTAATATCCAACAATAATGCCATATCCCATTGGCCAATGAAAAGCCTCACCCACTGGGCTCTGGTTTTTCCACTCCCCTGGTCTCGGGTCATGGGGCTAGGCATTGTGGGTATGTTGAGGGAGGGATGGGATGTGAGGGTGTGGGGTAAGAGTGGGGTCGGCATATAAAAACATATGTAATGAGAAAACATGTGGCGTCGAGTGACTATTGGAAGTCATCAACAACAGAAAATAATAATTCAATGGTAAAAAAAACAAAAAAACAACTGAAGCCATCTTTTCGTGGCTGGGAGACCACTGTCATCATGTCTCAGGAATTAGGCAAACATATGCTGGTCTGCTGCTGTTGAAACCGAGGCGCCTCGCTCAGGCTGTGGTTTGGGAACATGAAAGGGTTTGTGGGATGAGCAGGAGGTCTGGCCCTAATTCAGGGCCTTTTTGCAAGGGAATCTGGCAGCACACTCCGATTGTGGGACCGGGAGAAGGAATTTGGTTACATATTCCAGCAGGGACCACAAGCTCCAAACAAACCTAACCAACAGGCTGCTGACAAAACCATTCTGTCCGCATAGAAAACCCCCCTCCTCCCTCTGGGGCCGAGGAGGGGACGCTTCCCCACCTGACCCACCCCCTGGGGAGGCTGTGGAACAGGGGGACATGGAGAGTGGTGGAGGGGAGCTGGATGGGGGAGAAGAGAAGAAGAGTAAGGCTCCCAGAGCTGGAGCCCCCTCTCCTCCCTGCCTGTGGGGAGCGTAGCCCAGAGTCACAGCAAGCACAGCCCACAATGCTGGCTGATCTGGCAGCATTCTCTCTTATTTGGCCGGGGTGTCTGAAAAACAAAGCAGGGCTTTGTTTTGTTTTATAGCAGCCAATGAAACTGTTAAATATCTATCATCAAGATGTTACACAGAGGTCAGATCCATGATATGCTGAGAGGAAAAACGAGTATAGGAGGACAATTAACAGGTCACTATAATCCCCTGTATAGAGCTTTACAGGGGATAAACAGAGCATGGTTTCATTGAAACTTGAGCAACTCTGCAAATTAGATGAAACCGGTCTGTGCTTCTATACATAATTGGGCAGTTAGCTAGTGCAATGTATATCCAGACTCCACATAGACACAAACCCATCTTGATCACTTTCCAAAACATAGGCATTTCTTGTGTATTCTGGCAGGGGAATTTCCATTAATCGTGTCTCAGTTTAGGCTACATATGATTATGGTCTGCTGTTTACAAGAGATGTCTCTGTTGTAGTGTTTGTGTGTCCCAAACGGCACCCTATTCCCTTGTCAAAAGTAGTGCACTATATAGGGAATAGGGTGCCATTTGGGACGCATACTTTCAGAGCTGGAGATGGTGGCGGAGCCCATAACTGAACACCCATTTATTGAAAGGTTTGTCATCGCCTGTGACTAGGGACACATCGACCAGAGCTGATGAGTGAAAAAATATTCACATCCAAAGTCCTTGTAATTGTATATCTTCTAGGTTTCTCTGTATTGAGTGTCAAGGGAGTCTCCGTTGTTGTTAGAGCATCCAGGGAAAGTATTCCTAAAACCCTGGCCAACATGTCTAGTAATATCACACCCAACCAGTGGGAGGCAGCATAGACTGGCAGATAATGTGGTTTGAAAAAGGACACACACACACACACACACACACACACATACACACACACATACATACACACATACACTCCCTTCCTTTCTTCCTCCCAAACACATGTACATAAAAACATGCACACACATACACCAACACACACACTTCCACACGCAGGGCCAGCTAAGCAGTGGTTGAGCAGGGTGACTAAAGAGAAGTACAGGACACATCTGGAGTCCAGATTAGAGCAGATCAGATGGCCAGTGGCAGAGAGGAGGAGGAGCATGCAGACTGAGACCAGTGGATCAGTGACCAGGCTGAGGCCAGTGGATCAGTGACCAGGCTAAGACCAGTGGATCAGTGACCAGGCTGAGGCCAGTGGATCAGTGACCAGGCTAAGACCAGTGGATCAGGGACCAGGCTGAGGCCAGTGGATGAGTGACCAGGCTGAGGCCAGTGGATCAGTGACCAGGCTGAGGCCAGTGGATCAGTGACCAGGCTAAGACCAGTGGATCAGTGACCAGGCTGAGGCCAGTGGATGAGTGACCAGGCTGAGGCCAGTGGATCAGTGACCAGGCTGAGGCCAGTGGATCAGTGACCAGGCTGAGGCCAGTGGATCAGTGACCAGGCTGAGGCAAGTGGATCAGTGACCAGGCTAAGACCAGTGGATCAGTGACCAGGCTGAGGCCAGTGGATCAGTGACCAGGCTGAGGCCAGTGGATCAGTGACCAGGCTAAGACCAGTGGATCAGTGACCAGGCTGAGGCCAGTGGCCAGGCAGAAAGCAGAGACATGTGGCAGGCAGAGACAGAGGTTGTGTCTCAAATGGCACCCTATTCCCTATACAGTGCACTATTTTTTACGAGGGCCCATAGGCAATAGGGTGCCATTTGCAAATGGTACCCTATTCCCTATACAGTGCACTATTTTTTACGAGGGCCCATAGGCAATAGGGTGCCATTTGGGATGCATACAATGACAGGGCAGTCAGTGGGGGAATGCACAGAGACCACATTCCCATTCTGATATACTGTATGTAATCCTCAGAGTGCCTCAGTACAGAGAAACTGTTTGGTTCTGGTTAGAGCCCATCACACTTGGCTCTGTGTTCTCATCCCATTCTAATTACAACATAGCTGAGGCTCAGAGACCAGCAGGCAGGCAGGCAGCACTACTTCTGTTGTTGTTGCTGTTTGTTGACATTACGTAGCCTGTCCCCACAACAGGGCTGGTTAGTTGTCACACACACCCTCTAAACCACACACACCCTCTACACCACACACACATACAGCTAGCTGTCCACAGAATCATCAGCACAGGCCCTGGAGCTACCACCAGGCGAGGAGGAACAGAAATCCTGTCGTCTGTTTGGTGCCACTGAATGATGAGCATCACCACCATAACGTCCAAACAGACAAACAAATCACCATCATTTACAAACAGGGAAGAAAAACTGATGCAGAGTCGTTTTGGATGGGAGTTGAGTGATAAAATGTCACCCTTCATGATTACAAAAGAAGCAATCGAATGACAAATAAATGGATTCAAATTGGAATTGATACAGCTATTTGTTCAGACATACCAACTGTCCTTCGGTGATCCCATTTAGCATAGAAAAAATATGAATTGGACAAAGGGATTTGATTGGAAATCATAAGCAGGGTCTTATTTCACATCTGTCAGTGAGGCCTTTGTCTAAACAGGATAAATCAAACATTCTCATGGGTGTTGTGCTGAAGAAACCTGTTCGCTGAATCATTGTTTCACTGAATGGAAATTGAGAGTCAGCTATTTCACAAGGTTTCTGTACTAACGTGAAGCAATAAGAAATATTACTGAACAACTGATTGGCAAGAACTCATCAGTGATCAGCTAAAAATGTACATCAATCAAAATGAATTGTGCCCTTATTAAATCAGCAGCTGTCACAATGTGCTTTTATAGTAATCCGGTCTTGACCCCAAAGAGCAAGAAAAGCCCAGAGTAGAGACCTCGATAATAGCAACACATGTGTAGCTATATCAGAACTAAAAATACAACTGTGAGCGTCTGTCTCTACCTAAATACATAAGCACCACCATTTTCGCTCTGTAATTTCATGTGAGCAATTAAAAACTCCTGTGCTGTCTTTCTCAGAGAGGTAGTTTACTGAAACAACGCCTTAAATCAAGTGTTTCCTTCCCTGACAGACTCCTGTCTCCCTGAGGAATCTGGGATTCAAAACCACAGTCTGCAATCTATGTGTTATTTTCTCATCCCCAATCACATTTTATGTTCTATCTGTGACTAATTACTAGCAGCTAAAGGCATTGGGATTCCCCTCAAATCACTGTCTGATGCTTTTGTGGTTCTATGTTTGGAATAACTGCTTCTCTTGCTCTTTTAATGACTTGTTGATTTACAAAAGAGAATGTAGAAACTTGGGTCAGATGCCAGAAAAGGGTCACGGTGGGTGTGCTCTTTTTAAAACTGCAGATCTATAATAAACATAACCATACGTTTACTATAGAATGTTGGTCAGGAGATTATTATGTCTACAGTTGCAATATATAGAAAGACATGACTCCATACCATGACATACTGTACATTACCTACTTTACCAAGAGACACCCAGTGGTCAGTTTATTAGGTACACCCATCAAGTACTGGGTCGAACCGCCTTTGTCTCCAGAGCAGCCGAATTCTTTGGGGCATGGATTCTACAACGTGTGGTGGTCAAACGTTGTTCATTTGGCATCAAGGGACCTAACGTGTGCCAGGAAAACATTCCCCACACCATTACACCACCACCACCAGCCTGCACTGTTGACACCAGGCAGGATGAGGCCATGAACTCATGGTGCTTACGCAAAACACTGATTCTGCTATCAGCATGATGCAACAGGAACCGGGATTCGTCAGGCCAGGCAATGTTTTTCCACTCCTCAATTGTCCAATATTGGTGATTGAGTGCCCATTAGAGCTGCTTCTTCTTGTTTTTAGCTGATAGGAGTTGAACCCGGTGTGGTCGTCTGCTCCAATAGCCCATCCGTGACAAGGACTGATGAGTTGTGCGTTCCGAGATGTCTTTCTGCACACCACTGTTGGTACCCCCTCCCCCCTGCGTGCACGTGCCACGTCTATTTCTATGGCACAAGCACTGTTCGTGACACAAACTGTTCACACCCCTCTTGTTGGTGGAGAGAAAATGTTGCCGTTTTAAAGCTCATTTTCTTGAAATTCAATAAATTTTGCCATGTCTAATGTGTATTCATGTGATATTTAAGTGACTCAAACATTACAACAAAATCTATAGGCTAAAGAACCTAGCTGAAAAAATGTTAGCTGAGTTATAAATAGCTCTCTAAGGTATGCAATGACTGATATGACAAGAGGAGCTGATGATGCACTACCCAATTTCGAAATTGCACCTTGTGCATTTTACTATTATAACTTTCAAGAGTAAGTTGAACGCCCCCCCCCACGGGGCATGCCCCACAGTTTGTGAACCACTGTTCTAGAGTACAGTATGTTCCTATTTCATAATGTTTCCAAGTCCTTGTTGATGTGGGTGTGAAACACCTGAGGAGACTGATGCACGTAACATTATTGTCTGGTGAGAATTGTATGATTCCTAAGTGAAAAACAGATGACTAATACCTCTCTTCACAGTGAAGCAGTGAATTATCAAGACAGGGCGTGTCATCTTATTGGCTGGTCCTTTCATCATGGCTTTTCCCCTCAACTTTCAGAGGAAATCTTATAGCAGGCCATCATCCTACTGTACCAGAGAACATCTCACAGTGGTGATTCTACCTATATATATACTCTTGTATCTCAAATGATGCCCTATTCCCTATATAGTGCATTACTTTTGACCAGAGCCCTATACACCCTGGGCAAAAGTAGTGCACTATAAATGGAATAGGGTGTAATTTGGGATGCAGCCTATGACCCACTTCAGGAGACATCAGAAGACATTAGTACTGGGCTTGTGAGTACAGTGGGTACAGTTGAAATACACAGCTGTCCTCTTTACCCTCTGGGAAATATCTAATCAGAAGGTGTTTAGGGCTCGCTGCACTCAAGTGAGACTGCCTGTGTGGGGTACTCCTGGCACCTCCCTACTCACCCCTGGCCCTGCCTATGAAGTTATCACCTCTCTCACACAGCTGTTTCCTTACTCTGTCCTTGATGTCTGACCGGTCAAGGTCACACACACACACACACACACACACACACACACACACACACACACACACACACACACACACACACACACACACACACACCATTACACAAACACAGAAACACGAAACACACACACAAGCACTTTACTATACAAAAACAACTTAAAAGAAATGGATCCGCTGCCACCACTTCATCATTAGCTGTCATTCCTCCCTCTGGTAAATTGGTTGTTTTAATATTTTCTGGTGAGACTGGAACAATAAACTGTATATCTGGAAACATTTGCTGAAAGAAAGTGGTTGACCATAATTGAAACTCTATTTAAAGCACCTAACTCCAAACATTCAGAAAAAGTCAAAAATATGAAAAACACTACTATTTTTTTTGAACTCCTCGGCAAAACCCTAAGACGTAAACCACAATTAAAATGAAAAGTTCTGTTATTTTATGATAAGAGCAGCATTATATGTGGCCACCAAGCTCCCCCATTCACTTCTGATCAGCAGGCGGCTGGTGTTATTTTCCCCTCACACATGCCACACACACTGACACACCGACACACACACACTGCGCTTTCTTTATTAGGAATAGAAAAAAAGGATCACTAATCTGTGCTCGGTTCAGACAGCGGACTCCCTCGGCACACACATCTGTGTACCAGCTGAGAGGAGAGCAGCCCTTCACATATCTAAGGCCCTAGGGTGCTTTGGCACAGCTCGGATAGTTGTCCTTTTTTTACAAAAGACAAATAAGCAAAAACCCTTGGATGCTGCCCAAGAGCCCGTCTTTGACACAATGTTGAAATGGGGAGACTTGGCTCCCTGACTTGTTATCTACACGTGTGTGTGTGTGTGTGTGTGTGTGTGTGTGTGTGTGTGTGTGTGTGTGTGTGTGTGTGTGTGTGTGTGTGTGTGTGTGTGCGTGTGTGTGTGTGTGTGTGTGTGTGTGTGTGTGTGTGTGTGTGTGAACGTGTGTGTGTGTGTGTGTGTGTGTGCACGTGTGTGTGTGTCTGTATGCCTGTGTCTAAAACTGGGGCTGTTTACAGATGGCAGGCAGGCCGTGTTGTCGAGATGCTTGTTTTCAGTAACACTAATGCAGTCACACAATCTTTAATTAATCTGCTTCAGCACTTCAGCACAAAACAACATAATTTGCAAAACCACTTGATGGCTTCAAACAAAACGACCGGCTGGAGACTTGCTGCTTTGTGTCAGAAAAAGAACAGAAAGAGAGTGTGTGTGTGTGTGTGTGTACGGAGTGTTAGCTCAAGGTGTATGGCAGGCTTCCGATTGGTTGCACAGCACATTTCCAGCGGTCACACTATTTGTTTGACATGGTGATGTCATCACAGATAGCTCTAATTACTGAGAGTGTTCAGTCAAACATACGCCTGATAATGTTTATATGTCTTGTCCCTTCTCTTTCACTGAACTGCCTCAAGCAGACCAGGCTAATTATGAACAAACTGCCTTGTGTTAACATCTGGGAGAAGGCTGTTATACTGTATGGGAGATAATGTGTCAGTTACTGTCCGTCTTTACTTATCCTATAAGATCATCAATAATCCAGGATCACCATATAAGGGTATAGATTATTTAAACAATGACTTTGAAGTTCATAGTGGTGAGTGAGAGGTGGTGGTGACCAGGATGATGATGATGCTGAAGACAATGACTGTATATGTGAACGGACAAAGCCATTGATCATGTGACATTCATTCCTCTGTGAAGACTCAACAGCACATTGAAGCCAAATAAAGCCGGTTAAGATGGTGTCTCATGGAGACATAACATGCGCAGTTTGAGCTACTCCAAGAAGTGACAATGTATGCTAGCTCAGCATTGGGTAGCTCAAGTTAAAGGCTGACCGGGGTACTGCAGGTTGCAATTAGCAACTAAATTATACTTGGAACTTCTTCTATGTGCGATTTTTAAATAATCGATTCAAGGACATACATCTGGTGTATTAGAAATGTGTTTTTTATTTACACGAAGATTGACCTTTTTTCATTCACTATAATGAGGGATCCGATTTTCTGCTAACAATGCCTGCAGTACCGCGGTCGGCCTTGAACTTCCGTGGCTTCTAAGAGAGGTGGCAGTTGTTCTCCTCTGGTTGAAGACAATGACAATGTCATCTTTATCCTTTAAGATAAACCTTAAGAACTTGTATCATTTTATTCATGAACGTTACTTGGTAAGATATTTTATTCTTTTTACGGTTTCTTCCCTATTGATGAGATGTATTTGAGATATTTTGTTTTCATGTTATAAACTTGTGCATATTTAGTTTTCATGTATTTTCAAGAGGACCACAATGGAAATACATTTGAAAACTTTTTTGTATCATCCTCAATCATTTTTATGACATTGTACTGTATCGACATGTGTGGTTGTATTTTGTTAAAAATCTCAGCTAATGAGGCAACACACACAGAAATCACAAGGTTCTAAGTGTTTCGAATCCGTCTGCAACAACAACAACACACGAATGGAACACAAGTTAAATTGGAACAAGGTGTATTTAGGATCCTATATCAAAGTCTATTAATGGGCTTAGGATACCCAGAAGCTGCTGCCTTTCTTAAGCTAAACCAAACAAACAACTAAACAGATGCTGTGGAAGGTCTGAGAAGTGTTCTCTTTATGTTTCATACACAGTGCAAAGAGACCAGGATACTCCACCTAACTAACCAATTCTTATATTATACTGTTAGACCAACTCCCGGGTTAAAATTAGGGGGAACAGGGTGGAACAGGACTCATCACCTTAGTATGAGAGCCAGCGTATGGTACTGAACAGATCTTTGACCTACTAATTTTTGGGTACAGCTTGTCTGTCCAGAAACTCCTAATTCAACCCCTAACTTCGGGCAGAGGTGACAGATATTGGATATGTATAAACACAGACTTCAATTTCTTGCAGTTGGATATGATTGAAAGTGAAGGAGGGGTCACTACGTAGATGTAGGAAGCTCTGGATTCAGTGTCAAATATACCTTTCACCACAAGCACACTCCGCAAATGACAACGTGTGAAAGATTAAAAATATATGAATAAATCAAATTCACTGTAAATTATTTCTGTACACAATGGGTGTGTTAGTCAGATTCCTAGTCAACTGCCAAAAATGCCAGTCTCACACCCACTGTTCACTATCTATGGATTTACAGAACATATGGAATACAGATGTAGGGTCTTAATTTAAGCCAGTTTACTACAGCAGGAAAATAATCCTGCAGAAACAGGATGTGGATTATAATTAATGGACATTTTTGTAGGGGTTGATACATTTTTCATAAGGGAAAATCAAGTCTGACATTTCAAAGTGGAAATTACAAACCTCAGAAGCCTTAGAAAACCTCAAATATACCCTACAAGTTGTAAATGTCCTACAACAGGGTGGCCAGACTAAGATCCTACATCTGTGACATAATCTACAAACAAGGATTCACAGCATTAGAAGACGTCTTGCTACAAGTCAACCTTGCTGTAGGCCTATGCTATGACTGATCTATAAGCATACCAAGACACTCTGAGCAGCATGTCCTAAAATAGAGAACCACCAATAAGACCCAAACCTGGTCCCAGTGACTGCCTGACTCAGGGGGAAAACATGCACATTAAAGACTAGAAAAGCGCTAATAAAAATCCCCTAATGTTAAACAGTCCCCTTCAAAGGGATCACTCCCAATATCTGTTGAACTTTTACATATCATATTAATATGCAATTTCAGCCATTGTTCACTTAGGGTCTGTTTGATCTGCATGGAGGCTATATCTCTACGGGTAATGGGAATGATGATGAGGAAGGTTGGCACTTTATTAACACAGTTAGGAACAGGTGAGGTTAAGGGTCACATCAGGACATTGTGTCCACCTCATTGGACCTCATTCGGTTTTCATTAAATTCTTATATTTTCTATATCCTATGTATTATAATTAGAATATTTTACACAGACATCTTTATTAGAGTGAAGCTCAATCTCAGACAGTGATTTGTGTCAGACTGAACAAACGCAGGATTAGGTCTAAGCACCAGGTTGGCTGTGAGTGATAAAGTAGGCCTACACATATCCCTCCAAAAAAGGAGTCATCTTCTGTCTCCCACAAAAGATTTCCTCCCAAGATGAGAGAGCACAAGACAAGGACACACACACACACACACACACACACACACAGAGGATGTCTATGCTTCCGCATATATCCATTTTTATAATGTATTTCAGCCTGACATTGTGCATGAGATTTAAACAGGGGCTCTTTTGTATGTTAAACCTCACTTTTAATGGGTTTCCTATAAAACTGTTCAGTGATTATGGTATTCAAATCACAGCAATAGCAGAGTGCTTCCCTTCCTCTGTACGAGTGTCTGGAAATGATCCCGGCCAGGGAAGTTTACCACATCTTAGACTAGGGCTGCACGCTCTCTCTGTTCACTAACCATGGCGCTTTTTCCTGCGGGCACTATGTGATCATTTATAGAGGCTTAATCAACATGTATTGAATGGTGTATGTACTTTGTGAATCATTTTTATAGGGCCCTGCCTTCACTTTAAGCCCTGGCCAAGAGGTTAGCGATGGTTTTAACACCATACCAGCTAACGGAGGGCCACCGAAGCATTCAAAGAGAAAAGCTTTAGTTATAACCTCTCCAAGCTCCCTTTAGGGGTTCAAGCATCATTCTCATTTATATGATGATGAAGAAAAGAGGGTAGATAAATGCCAGATACTGGCATGAACTTAATGATGCCCTTTCCCTTTCAATATGCATAAGAAATAGAAGCTGTGGTATTATTGGTAGAGCAAAGTAAAATAGTGGACGAGGTATACGTAGGTCCAGAGCCATGTATCAAAATGTATGCATTCATTTCTCTAAACACGTGGCTCTGTGTAGACCTATTCTTACATGACTGTTCTAATATGAAGCAGAAATATGAGAATTTTCCTACATGTCCTGGATTGGTCAACACAGGTCAACTGTGTGCTGAAGGTGATGGAGTCAACATGGATAAACTCATGAATTATATTGAGGAAAAGGCCTGAAGATATTTCCTCCACTCTATACCATATCTCCATCTTCTTTCACGTTATCTACACTAGCTACCGACCATTCAAATTTAGAGCGCAATACAGGCCCTTTTTAATGTATGCCGCAGGCGCTGTATTGTTCATGTAACCCAACTAATAGGCCACCCTGTCAGAGCCAGCCAGGTACCCTAGTGCTACAAAGGGATTGTCTAGGGGTGATGTGGGGTTGCTTCAAAGAGGGGAGAAAAGCAATAGAAAAGGGCGGAATGTAAAAAGTCAGCAAGAAAAGAAAATCTATTTTGAAAGGGGACGTAATCTTTTGGAGGACTCCCGCGCGGAACCTAAATAATACATCTCAGGTTTTGATATAACTATTACTGCCTGTGAAGAGTCCTTTGATGTTAATTGAAACCACTGGGCAGCAATCTGCTTTATAGCACTGACAAATAGCAGTTTCCTAAGGCTTATCATTGACAGGGAAGGCACATACTTGCTCCATATGCTCATTTAATACAAATACAAATCAAAAACCACTCTCTTCTTTATGGATACTGGATGCACCACAATATGCTTAAGGATAGTTACTGGCAGGAGGTTGTGGTGGGGAAATATGCCGTTTGCAAAGAGTACCTTGAGTGAAGTTCACGTATGGTACTGGAGTCTGGACAACTCAGGATGCATATTGTTTGCAGTTTTTCCAGTCGTTTTTTGTTCCTGCCTTTCTTCTAGAAACCAAGGACAATTTGATAATGCAATAATAACGTGTAGGTGGCCCAATATAAACCTCCACAGAGGAAACATATCATTATTCACAAAGGAGCCTGTCTCTACTGAAGTATATTTGTGATTTTTCAGACCAAATGATAGTTTGAGGCATGGGGAGACATAGGGAGAGCTGACTGCAGGGGCTTTAGGGTTGGTAGTTCTGGTTTTAATACAAACAGCACACAATGGTTTCTGTCTTCCTTCCTTTAATATGCTCAACTAACATTTCTGGCACAGCACTTTCCTCACCTTTGATTTCTACCCAGCTTTTTTATACACTCATTATATCACTAAAAATAAGCCTTGTCAAAGGCGTCGTCCAGAGCTGATGCAATGTGCAATAACAGAAAACATCCCCCATCCCATCGTGAGCATATCGGCCAGAGCATAGAAAGAAAAGAGGGATATACAGTATGATGAGGTACAAGAGTTCAAAGTTAGTTTTCAGTTTTTTCTACCACAGCTGAGAGTGTACAGTGATGCCCTTCCCCTGTGCTGAACCCTGTGAGATGGACATCAGAGGAGAGGTGGGGAGTAAATAGCCTGATTGGCTACATGACAAATCACTGTTATTGTTGGGAGGCTGTAAATGGTCTGTTTTACCATGAAGGACCTGAGCATTAGGATCAGTTCCAATGCCCCCGCTGTGCTGTTCCAGACAATCTGACAAATATATGACACCCCCCCCCCCCACACACACACACAATCTGACAAGGAAAAATGAGACGCGGAATCAGAGTTCCCTTCTGCTGAAATGTTTTTCATCCAGAGATATGATTGACAGGGGTAGTATGTGAAAGGTAGTTTAACAGACATGAGGAACATAATGATGGATTGGGTTGATGGTGGAAAGACAGGGGTTTGGGACATTACAGTTAAAAGGGATATTTATAACATATATAACAAATGTTCTCTCTATTAGCTCTGTCCTAAACCCTCCTATATGCCCCCATATGTTTATGTTCTAATATGCACGTGGATCCAGTTTTGTCAAAGTGTTTCCAAATATATTTATAGAGAGAGGAAATGTAGGTTATAAATAGGAATCAAAAGGACCATTTTCTGCTTATTGCCAAAGGATGCCAGAGACACCAACACATTTGAAAGCAGGACAGCTTTTGAGCTTTTTACAAGACAGGTGAATGGAACATGTGTTAAATCAGTGTGCCCGGTTCACTTAGTTCAGCTCTACCATAAAAGGAAAGAGATTACAAAGGAAACTAATGAAGACACTGATCAAAGTCTGTAATGGTAATACAAAGCAGGTGTTTCCAACCTTGCAGTCCCCCCCCCCCCCCCCCCCCTGTGTGTGTGTGTGTGTGTGCGCGTGTGAGTGTGTGTGTGAAGCAGCACATGTCTTTCACATATACGCTGTCTTTGATAAGAATAACAGACAGAGCACATTTCAACACTATTCACAGTATGTTACAAGGTATTTAGTTGAACCCAAGGTAGAGGGCATTTTGTCTGCATGTGAAACCATACATAAATGCTCCCATACTGTATACAGCATGTTTATGGTTTGCTTTCACAATTGGTGGTGAGTAGAAAGTGATGTGTGTCTGTCTATGTCGAGGCAGCCAATGCCTTTTCGCAGCAAAGCACCTGGATTAGAGATGCAAGAGTTGAAAGAGTCTTGGCAGTGTTGGAGTCTTGGAGCATGTTCAAAGCATGATTGCTATTTTTACGCAAGTTACAAAATGCTGCTTTTGATTTAGGCTACACAAGAAAAAACCCAAGCAGCAAAAAAAAAAAAGTTCAAACTGCCCAAACCTTTTGCTATTTCTTCTAAAATCTCATTGTAATGTATTGGCTAGGCCTTTTTGAAAATATAAAAGTGACAATGTCACAACATGTGGAAATATATTTCATTGAAGTTTACCTTATTATTATTTCAGCTACTTTATTCGTTTTAAATTGATCCACGTGCTGTATTATTTTGTGTTTTAAACCATTGTTTTGCCATGTTGAATTGCTAAAGTACTTGTTTGCATTTTAGATTGAACGCGCTCATCGACATCAAAAGAGCAGCTGCGAGATTTACCAGATGTATACAATTATCTCAACGCTATTGTAAGGATGGTATGGTTTACATATGATTTGAAGATCTAGTATTATTGTAGCTGCTGTGCGCACTATGCAGCAAGAATCCCCATCCGGCTGAGTCAAATTACGCTTGAACGTATTTCCTCTTTTCCGTGCTTCGGGATATGAAGTTTTCCATTTTCATTCGAAGCAAATTAATGCTAGATTGTGATCAGAAAGGTATTATTTCATAACCTGTCTTTCTATCTAGATTATTATTACACGGCACCCGTTCATTTTATATGCTCTGTTTATTTAACAGAGCTATAAATTGTATTGTAATTCTTCTGTTGGAACTACAACTACCAAGATGCGCTGCAGTGAACGCGGGTGTGTAAACACAACTCTAGGAAACATGAAACGATCGGGTGGCAGTGAGAGCGAGAAGAGAAGAAAGGTATTCATAGCGTTATTCTCCCTTAGCTCTGGCAAATACACAGTGGACTCGTTCTCTCAGAACTTTATGTTCCAAATGCGGTGATGCTTGGGTCATTTTGAAGGCTGGAAAGCTGCAGTTGTCTATGTAGCTACACATCAGCCTGCATGATTTCTGGCTTTATTGTGGTTTCCTTTTCATTCACCTACAATGGAGCATCGCTGTTATTAACAGTTTTATCGTTACAGATAGGCCTACACTGTTTTTGCTTTCAGTATTACAGTTTAGACATGGATGTAGACTGTGCTACAATAAACTGATTGGATCGCTATGAAGGCTTGCATATTTATTTAGACACGTTGCATGGTAAAAGTCCCCTATATTTTAGATTTTCAAGTCATACTCCCTCAAAATCAGAGTAATCTGGGGCGGGGGGCGTGAGTGACTGCAGTGTGTTCTTAAACTATTCAGTGAGTTAAGGACTATGATGGCTGCTGGATTGTCCTGGGATGCTGTTCAAAACAATGAATAGTAACGACATTGACTGGCGTTTGTGTAAAAATCTGATTGAGAATGAAATAGTTGATCAAAGTAAAGGTGTGACATTTTGGGAATACCCAGGCTTTATCTTGGCCAGGTCGCAGTTGTAAAATGAGAACTTGTTCTCAACTAGCCTACCTGGTTAAATAAAGGTGGAAAAAAACAAAACAAATAGTAGGTAGCAGACCCCACTGCCAAAGAGGCCTGCTGTGATTAGTGGTGGTGTGTTCTGGTCTGGATGTGCTGTGTTTGTGGGTTGTGTAATTAGATGGAGAGAAATAGCAGGAAAGTAAAGGCTGTTCTGTTCTCCAGACCTCCCTAGCTACCCCTACTGCTGGGCCCATGCAGACTGCTCTGCTCAGGTTCATCCAGACCTCCCTAGCTACCCCTACTGCTGGGCCCATGCAGAATTTGCAGACTGCTCTGCTCAGGTTCATCCAGACCTCCCTAGCTACCCCTACTGCTGGGCCCATGCAGAGTTTGCAGACTGCTCTGCTCAGGCTCATCCAGACCTCCCTAGATACCCCTACTGCTGGGCCTATGCAGACTGCTCTACTCAGGCTCATCCAGACCTCCTTAGCTACCCCTACTGCTGGGCCCATGCAGACTGCTCTACTCAGGCTCATCCAGACCTCCCTAGCTACCCCTACTGCTGGGCCCATGCAGACTGCTCTGCTCAGGTTCATCCAGACCTCCTTAGCTACCCCTACTGCTGGGCCCATGCAGACTGCTCAGGCTCATCCAGACCTCCTCAGCTACCCCTACTGCTGGGCCCATGCAGACTGCTCTGCTCAGGCTCATCCAGACCTCCTTAGCTACCCCTACTGCTGGGCCCATGCAGACTGCTCAGGCTCATCCAGACCTCCTTAGCTACCCCTACTGCTGGGCCCATGCAGACTGCTCAGGCTCATCCAGACCTCCTTAGCTACCCCTACTGCTGGGCCCATGCAGACTGCTCAGGCTCATCCAGACCTCCTTAGCTACCCCTACTGCTGGGCCCATGCAGACTGCTCAGGCTCATCCAGACCTCCTCAGCTACCCCTACTGCTGGGCCCATGCAGACTGCTCTGCTCAGGCTCATCCAGACCTCTTTAGCTACCCCTACTGCTGGGCCCATGCAGACTGCTCTGCTCAGGTTCATCCAGACCTCCTTAGCTACCCCTACTGCTGGGCCCATGCAGACTGCTCTGCTCAGGCTCATCCAGACCTCCTTAGCTACCCCTACTGCTGGGCCCATGCAGACTGCTCAGGCTCATCCAGACCTCCTCAGCTACCCCTACTGCTGGGCCCATGCAGACTGCTCTGCTCAGGTTCATCCAGACATGCGTTCAAATACTATTCAAAATCATTTCAAACACTTTGTCTGTGATTGAGCTTGACTGGCTTACTGGACCAATATAACAGTCCTAACACTGCAAGCCCCACCCATCTGGCACTCTAGGCAGGCTAGAGCAATCACTCAAAGTTTTTGAACAATTTCAAATAGTATTTGAACCCCGGTCTGCTCTCTCCAAGTCAGTCAGTCCCAGCAGCTCCCAGCCTTTGCCGCGCCACAGTCTGCCATGGCACATGTGTTTGGATCATGTCTGACAGCACAGAAACTATGTAGGACGTGGTTCCTCCTGTTTATGAAGAGCTGAGAGAGCGGCCATGGTGACCAGATGAGAGCCAGAACGCTTTCCAGCTGGCCCCCAGGTGGGTGTAGGCAGCATAGAGCAGACACACACAGACACAGAGAGAGCAGACTCAGACCTAGCTAATGGTTCTGCTTCCTCTTTTATACAAATAATAAAAGGATGATTGAGGAATGAGGACGGGGTATTGTAATGGTAAAATGGCTGGAAAACCACAGAACAGACCCAAGTTAGAAGAGCTGCATTAATCCCAGTGGCTTGTTATAGGGCAGGGACACAGTGCAGTGGTTCAGTTTATGTAATAACTGGGGATGTGGGGATGTGACTGTAGTCTCATAAGTGAGTGTGTTTGCAGTTAGACTCAATCAGTGAGTTGTTTCCCCCTGTCATTTTGCTAGTTTAGTGAAGGCAAGCTATTTATCATGAAGGCCTACTGAACATAACTCCCAACCTGTTTTAAAAAGGCAGACTCAATTTAACCACGTCCAATACAATGTGCAGGACAATAATGGCTTACCCATGTTTCTGAGAGCAGCACTGTCTCATGTTTTTCTGTCTCATCAACTAAAAAGCCCTAACTAATAGGCCTACTTGTAACATACTGTGATCAATAACATGTTTTTCTGTCTCATCAACTAAAAAGCCCTAACTAATAGGCCTACTTGTAATGTACTGTGATCAATAGCATGTTTTTTCACGAATGCCAGCAGGTTATTGTAAAGGAAATTCATGGTTTGAAACATGTCTATTATTTTAGAAACAAAGGTATATGGGTTTTTATATACACGTCCTGTGTAAACTGAATATAAATGGAAATGACCCTCAACCTACTTTCTTGACGTTGTCTTTGACGATAGCTGCTGTCTATGTGATGACTTGTACAAAGTGTTGATGAAAAAGTGGAAATATATTTCAGGGTAATGTCAGGCTAAGTAATGACCACATAGGGTCACCAGATGTTGTGCTGAGGTCCTGGCTGAGCCCAGAACTTCGCTCAGATCAGCCTCATTGGTTCCCTCTGGTTGTGGCAGCTAGTGCAAGCTGTTTAGGGTATTTCATTCCTCAACACTCATTAAAATGTTTTGTTTTTCCCTTGGCAATTCTGTTAAATGTTCAACTAGAGAGGTAAAAGCTGATTATGTGTCCACACATCCAGACATGGTTAATCAACCCCCCCAATGTTACCCTGTGAATTAGTGTTAAGGTAACGATTTATGGCGACTAATGCCGGGTGTGCTGTCATGTCGGCTCTGGTTGTTTTAGCATAAGGGGGTGTCACATTCAGCACATTCAGCACCTTCCCCTGCTCCGGCGCCCCCCCCACCTACCGCTAACACACTGCTAGTTCTATTAATGAGCCAATAATGGAGAAATAGTGTTGGGAGCTGACATAGAACACACTTAGGAATAAGTAAGGAGCACTAGGAGCCGGGCAGGGAACATAGAAGTAGGCTGCTGGAGATTTACATCCGGGCCTGGGGAAGGAGGACGAGAGAGAGAGAGAGAGAGAGGATATTTCTCCACTCCTCACTGCATGGCTTTCCCTCTCTGACTCAGACCCCCTCCAGCACGACCCGGTCCGTCCGGCTGAAAAAAGGTTCCCTGGTAAAATAGGTCTTTTGCTGTGGCTGATAATAGTACCATTACACTAATGGAGAGATCTGATGAAGGCACAGCCAGACATGAGGCCTGCTTTATTACCAGAGGGGGCAATTTCCTCCCTGCATTCCTAATGGCCTGAGTGTATCACCCTGTATTGATCAGGCCATCATGCTGCTAATCCAACACAGAATTACTTATCGCTGTTGAGGTGTCGATCCGGCTCCTGACTCGGCCCCCTGGATCCCCCCGGCCCTCGGCCTCTTGTGACTGCATGGGGACCGGCACTAACCCACCGTGGAGGCTGTTTATCCAGCTGTTGATTTAGGGCCGAGCAGGGATGATGACCGGGAGGTCTTCATTGGTTGGATTGCTGGCCAGCTCAAATGTGGGTGGGGACTGCTTTGTTGAGGAAGAGGAGGGTCTGCTTATGGAGAAGAGGGAAATTAAGTCAACAGCTTTGCTCTCATTTAATTAAGGAGCAGGGAATGATCTGGTTCCTCCCTCTTTATGGCCCTCTTGGTCACTGTAGAGCTGTGGAGGGAAAGCTGACTGATGAGCCTGCTTGGTGTTGTCCTGGGTAATTGAGCTGTGCTGTAAATAAGAGCAGGCAGCTCCATCCAGATCCTCTATCTAGTGTCATCAGCACCACTGTCTCTTCACCATGAGGGAGACAGAGAGCTGGAGCCCAGTACTGCTGCTCCTGATGATGATGATGATGATGGTCTGGCCTGATTACAGTCTCATGTCCCGTCTTTCATACGTCTTGACCACTGACAGCTAGGGCCTTCGTGCTGGAGATTAAATGCAGAGGATTTGTTTCAACAGTATCCTCTCCAGCCCAGTGATACAGTCAAAACAGAGCTAGGCTACATGTAGAATTGAAACAATATGTGTGTTATTGACTATGAGTATGATTGAGAATGCTGCTGATCTATGCTATTACCATTACAAATGGAAAGGAGGTCAGGTAGCACAGAACGACCTGCTCAAGGCTTGTGACCTGTCATATCCTTGTTGCCCCCTCAGTGACTTAGCCCCTCTTAACCAGTAGACTCCTCAGGCAATGGAAGGTATGGCATTTCCATGTCAGCATATCGCCTCTGCCCTCCCCAACCGGGCGTCACCTCTGGCCTCAGCTAATCAAAGAGTTTACCTTCAGGGGAGCATTTATCCACTCTTCATTAGGGACCATTCCTGTAGCCATAAAGATGTATTTATGTATCTGCTGTCGCACAGGGCCGGCTAGGGAAACTAGGTATCGATCGGGATATTTAGTCATTTATTTCTGCTTGGGCCATCAATAATGTGCAAACATCTGTCCATGCAAGTGGGCTTGACC